>NW_015386714.1:515116-570677 GCF_001527695.2 Protobothrops mucrosquamatus
TTTTCCTTTTCTTCTCCAAGATGTTTATTTCTTTGTTATCATGTCTATGAAATTAAGTGTAGGAACAGTCTTATTCTTTATTGACATTATGGAGGGATTTCTGGGTATTGAATAGAGTGTAAATGATAGAACAGATAGTAAATGTATTCTAGACAAGGAAGAATAAGCATAGTTCAGGAAGGAGATTTCCCTCAGCTTTTAAATAAATGCACATTTATTTTTTAATTTATAGCTGCTCTATAAAATCAAACAACAGATATTTTTTTTCCTGCTGAAAGACTCACCTGGCCTCTGAAATTTATGTTGGGATGCATTGAAAAAATGGACAAATCAGAACAAAGTAGCACATAAATGCAAATAAAAAATAAAAATTGATTTTGTTAAATATATACATGAAATTAAAAGTAAATTAATTAAGTACAATTATTATAAGCAATTTTCTTTTATGGTTAAACAGCACTGTCTAGAGTATTCCTGCATGGGTCCTATGTAAAGTTTTACAGGAAGTCTCACTTTCTGAACTTCTACTTGGGATTTATCATTTATAAAAAAGATATTTTTAAAGTCTTTTCAAAATATTTTTCCAGTTGTTAGTCATGTGTGAATAAAATGTAATTGCAATGTAATTCATCGCATTTGAACATATCATTCATTATTTGGTTGATTTTGTTAATATCTTCACACCCTTTCTACTTATTCAAAAGACTGTTATGTTGATAATCATCCAGTGATTAAGCCAGACCTGAAGTGACTTTTATTAAAAAAAAATGCATACATTTGCACAGGGATCCTTGTTTTCAAAAACATTATTCCTCAGTGTAATCTTCTGATTGATTGGGTATGACTTTTTTCTTATCCTCCAGTAAGAACATTGCTAGCGAAGTTCACATAAAGTTCATAAGATAAAAACTGACAATGTGGGCTGTTTTGAAATGGGCATTGCTTTACAGAATATGCTTGTGTGGGTGTGTATGTGTGTGTGTACATGTGTACAAATGTGTGTCTATGTGTATATTTCGTATAAGTGTAGATTATATAATTCTTCTGTCATTTGATCAGTTTGCAATCTGGATTTTGTTTTTCTTCAGGGAAGTAGGACAACTTCTGTTGCTGTCATGTAAGCCTGTTGAGATCATCACTGTTGTCCTTTCACATTTATGGGAGCATTTGGCAGTAACACTGGAAGGTCAGAGAGATAACAAAGATTACATGCACTTTGATAAGAACTAGGGAGCTAAATACTAAAGGAAGATATCAGCAGTCCTGATGGCCCCAGGAGACTTTAAATTTCTTTTCATACTCCTATTTTCAACACAGAATGCAATAAAAGGAATGGAAGTCTAGCATTTTTCACCTGATTAAGATGTGAACAATATTTATATACAATTGTCAAGCTTGTGATATAAAACTTTCTAAATATCTACCTTTATTAGTGACCTAACTTTTACTTTCTTTGGGGAGGGTAAACTAACTTCCAATTTTCCTATCAAATGGTATGAGGGTTTATTGGGGCTAATATTGAGAACATTAAACAATAAGAACATACTTCAGCATTTAAGGGGGGTGGCTGGTTTTATATGTAGTCTCATATCAATTGTATGAAAGTTATACTTTGTCTTAAGTTGAAAAACAGAGCAAATACTTTGCATGCAGAAGTTCCCAGATTCAATCTGTGCTTTCTCAGGTAGGCTAGAAAAACATTTGCCTAAAATCCAGACTGATGCTGCCAATCAGTACTGACAATACACCACTAGGTAGCCTAAATATTGGAATTCCTATAATTGTGTGGACAATTCTATATGATTTGATTTGATATTTTTATTACATTTATTTGCTGCATCACTCTAAGTAGAGTTTATACAGTATAAAGATTCTATTAATAAAATGCAGAACAATAACAATATCATACTAACAAAACTAAGGCTAGTGATGATGTCACAATTATTCACCAAATACCTTTCAGAAAAGCCAAGTTTTTAGCAGATTCCAAATGGCCAGAAAATTTATGTCATCACTTGGAGTTGTCAATGACCATAATAACTCACTCACTCACTCACTTGACCATGGAGGTGGGTGCCCTCCTTCCTTCATAGGCAGGCTGTTTCTATAGGAGAACTCCAACAGAGAACATCTTTGGTAGGTAGGAGGCTCTTAGCAGGTGTTCTCTAACTGTCCATGTTGACTGGACAGAAATTATCTGGAATAGTAGTATCTTTGAATCCTAGAACCTGACTTATACGCAGTTTTAAAGTAGCAACTAATACCTTCAATTACACTTGGAAGTAGACTGACAGCCAGTGCAGGTCATGCAGGAGCAGTCAAACAAGAACTGCAACTAACCAGTAAATTACCTACTGGCAGAATTAAGTTCTCACAGGTAATGTTATCCTTTATAGGGATTTCCTGAGACTGCACTGCTGCTTTGTTTTAGATAAATACTGTGTATAAGGATTTCATACACCCAAATATAGAAGCTCACATTTTACAATAACAGATGGTTAACAGAGGGATTTGAAGATTAGTGTAATGTTTAGGCTAACATGTTGCCTTCTTTTTAACATATATATAATGACTAGATGTTGGATCAATTTGATTATTAGATAGATCTGGAATATTCATTTATTTAATATAGCATTTTTGTTAAATAAGGATGGGAAAGCTTATAACTATTTATAGATCTATTGTGTATGGGAGGACAACCTATCAGGGATTTTTTAAATTAGATTTATTATGTTCAAAGTTAGATATATTTGACATTTGCACCCCCTTTTTTGTACACAAGAAGTGTTTTTTCATTGTCAGTGTTAATTTTTCTGTTTTGTATTTTATTCTTGTTGACAAACAAAATAAATATGTTTAAGAAGAATCTCATGTTTTACTATACCATAAGTTAGGATGTGATTTATTTATTTATTTATTTATTGCACTTATATATCCAGATTTGTTTTTTTTTAAAAAAACTCTCTTGGTGATTTATACAATATAAGACAACATTAAAACAGTTTTGTGCAAATTAAAAACAATAACCATATCCACCAATCAATAAAAATAAATGGTTGTGTCTGGCTTTTACTCTAACCTACTTTGCAGCGGTAATCTTTTTTCAGTTACATAGGTGCAGATGAAAGGAATTAAAAAATTAAAATTAAAAAAAAACTGTCAAAACTGTGAAAATGCATTAACTGCAGGAATAGTATCCCTTGTCCATGACTAATGACATAATCAGAAAATCTGATCAATAATCTCAAAGCACCAAGCATTTGTTTTTAGAGTCACCAACATTTCGAAATGAAAATTCCTTTTTTCAAGTTGTTTTTCTTAAGCCATTTGCTTTAGAAGATAGCTTTGCATTTTTGGCTGTCAACAAGTTCCAGGGTATGTAGCTTTGCTTTTGAAATGATGCCAATAAGTCACCTTCTAATTAGGAGGAAGAAAACAGAATTTAGACAGCCCCTTCTCAACATGTAATATGATGTCTAAACAAGAGAAGATAACATAAACTAAGATTCATATTTCATGCCAGGCTGTATTCCATCCAACAGGCATTAAGAAAGTTTCAGTATAATTGTCAATTTTGCTTTTAATGAGCAGAAGCCATTTAAAGGTGCAAACGGTCCTTATATAGTTAAATGTGGTTATATATTTAAATTGTTTAACATCAAAATAGAATGTTGTGAAGTTATAGGAAAACTACTGTCCCATCCTTGTTATTTAGTTGTTATTTAAATTGGAGGAATAGCAAGAGATTTCACCCAGGATGAGGAACTGAGCAGAAGGAAGAAAGATGTGCAATTTATAGTATATAGTCAGAACAGGCAAGGAAAAAGTCAGAGAAGGAAGATGTAGGACAAAGTCCTATTTGCATATGATTAATTTTTAATACTGTACACTGTGTATTTTCCCCTAAGGCTTTATCATAGACTGATATCTTATTTGTTACTTTAATGATTTGTTTATTGAATAAGTATCACAGTTTATTTATGGTAGTCATAATAGCATGTTTTTCCTTATCTTCCAATGCACACAGTATCAATAATTTACAATAACCATTGCAAAAGTCAAGTCTTTGTACTTGACTATTCCCAGTCTTAGTGCAGAACTTTAGCCTTTTATGTATGAGAGGTTTGATGATTTAGCTTGGATTTGTATTTAAATTGTCATCTTTTGCATTCTAAGTTTTTTTTTTGACCTAATAAAAGTGGTAGATACACTTTTTAATACACTTTCTAAGATGCTGAAAGTCAGTTAGACAAAACATAATCATAAATTCTATTTTTAGCCTTAAAGAAAAAAAACTATTTATTCTATCTCAGCAAATAAAAGATTATTAGTGGTTATTTCAATGCCATATTTTATTTTGGAAAAGTATGCAGTTATGTGCTTATATGATATTTAATAGTTTTATTTATTTAGACCTCAAATACATTCACAAACTATATAAAATGTTGATAGTTTGAATATTTGACTTGTTTTCCTAACATCTTTTTCTTTCAAAGGGTAAAAAAAAGGTTACAAAGAATTAGATATTCTTAATTCTATTCTTGATTTCTACTAATAAGTAGAAAACTTATTATAGTTGAGGAAGTAGAAGTAACAGGAATGCTGAGAAAAAGTAATTAAAGATAGAGTTCTAGATTTTAAAGGAAATTAAAATCATGTTCTCCTCTGCACCAGGAACAACATATGCTTGGCACCTGATTCTATTTGTTGTTGTTGTTGTTGTTGTTGTTATTCTCAGGAACCAACATTTATGACTATGGTTTCAGTGCCATAAAGACTTAGCTACAGATAAGTAGGAATCCCATTCCAAGAGACAACATGAAGAAACATGAAGAAATATGTGCTACAATGAAAGAGATTACTACAGAATTAAGAGCCAGAAACTCTACTCCAAACCTTCAAACTGTCTTTAAACTACATCTGACCATTCTACAAACCAAAACATACTAGAAGAGGAATCAGTTGAGATAAAAGAGGAATTTATTTTACCTTATAAGCATTTCATCTATATCTTCGAGGATCAGAAAAATCAAAGACTGAGATTTGAACCTTTAAAGCAACGAGTCTTTAAGGATAAGAGAAATAGACGTCCAATGCAGAGGTCAGGATGCTTTTTACTGTCTCAAATGATATTAAAAGCAACAAAGAGAGACCTATCGGCTGAAAGGGAAGTTTTGTTATGGAAACCTGCCTGTCACAAAAAGAAGGCCAGAATAAGACTGAAAAGAGAAATTTAAAATTATATGTAATGGATTAAAGGCACTGTAGAATTATGGATTGATTTAAGGATTAGGATTTAGAGTTAGAAGTAAGAGAAAAATGGGTGATTATTAGAATATATATATTAAATAGATTAAGAATGTATTTTTTGGAATAATAGGTTTATTTGTATGAAAACTATTATGTAATGGAATGAAGAAAATTGAAGAGGTGTTTTAGATCTGGATTAAATTAATAATTAATTGAATGTTAATTTAGTAAGATGATGTTTTTGTTTCATAATATGAATGTTATTAGGTATGATAATTAATTGGATGAAATTTGAATCTCGTCCAATGGACTGAAATGGTTTAAGGTTTGATATTATCTTGTTATCTTAAAGAGATTGATTGATTGATGAATTAGATATGTATAGGGTAGATTAATATTTTATTTTAATTATGAGATATTAGTGGAAGAAGAAATAAACAAGACTTGTGATAAAATTATGGAATTAGAATATATCTGGAAGGGATACCTGGATTGATAATGTGTTTATTTAAAGTTAATTTTGATTATGGTAATTGTAAATTTATAAAGCTCCAAAACAGGTTTAGGATTAATAGAAATTTAAATTAGAAATGGATTATCTTAAATATATTAAGCTATTTGAGGGAAATAGAGAGGGAATATTTATTGTATTGATTTGAGTTATTCATATAAGGTTTTATTTCTGGATGTTTGATTACCCCAGATGGTGTGTCTTGAGCACTTTGTTCTAAGAATTAAAAAAATAATAAAATTTGTTTAAAAAAAAAGAAAGAAAGAAATTAGATGATGGAAATTACCAGAGGGAGTATTTAAAAATTAAACATTTGCTTGAATATGGTTAAAGAAATAGAAAGATTTTGAATATAAATGAAGATTAATTTAAGAGGGATGAGCCCCTAAAGTAATATAGTATGCCTTCTTTCTTTTTTCTTTTGTGTTTGGTTTTGTGACATGAGAAATATAAAAATGTTGGGATGGTTTATATAAAAGAAATGTTTTCTCTGTTGTTGTTTTTTTGTTGTTGTTTTTTGGTCTTTTTTTAAAATATGAGAAATGTAAAAATGTGATTGTATGAGAAAAAAGACTTAAATATTTAAGTGTAACTAATTTTGAGAAAATATTAACCAGTAAGAAAAGTTTTAAATATGGTGGGGAAAACAAATTTAAATAAGAATGTAAACAGGACTTATGATGAGGAAATCAAAATGATTAATGAAAAGAAGCTTTATATTGATGTGGTTATTACTTGCAGAAACATGAGAAAAATGTTTATATTTAATTGTCATTTATTTAAATAAGAATTGTATTAATTTAAGGTTGGCAAAAGAGAATATTATTGGAAAAAGAGGAAATCATGTAAAGCTATCATATGGACTATAGAATTATAGAAATTAATTGTTATTGATTGTTTTTTAAACATTAACCCAGACAACACGATGTTTACCAAATATTAAGGTGTATGTTAAAAAAATCAATAAAAAATATTTTAAAAAAAGATTGCTACAATAAAAGAATTTGATTGTGGTCTACCTTTGTCTTATAATTCATTGAATTAGGGAAACATCTGCCTGAGCTTCTTCCAAATGTTATCTCACTGTCATGGAATTTTAAAATGTTTCAGCCCCTTTTGCCCAAGTAACAACTCCTGCATATTTCCGTGAAGTCCCTTACTATTTATAGCATTCCTTGAAGAATTCAGTAATGTTGATTTTATGTATTTACTAGGCATATATAGAGTCATTGCTGAAATGGGCGACACACAAAAATAAATCAATAAATGAATAAATAAATCAATACTGCTATAATCTTAACTGAGTTTCAGATACAAATATGACCAACACACAAACACACATCACATCACATCACACACACACACACACACACACACACACACACACACACACACACACACAGACAGAGTCAGTGTGGCATAATTATTAGAGTTCTGGGCTAGTCCTCTCTTAGGCACAGATGTTATCTAAGTAGTGCTCCCCAACTTTTCCAGCTATGTGGACTGGCAGTGGTAGCAGCAAAGGAAGGGAGGGTATGGTTTTGTGTGCACAACTTAATCCAGTGCATGCACCAATGGAGCTTTGCATGCTTGCCTGCCCCTTACATGGCCTGGTTCCCATTGGGCCGTGGACCAATACTGATCTGTGAATTGGGTGCTGGGGACCCCTGATCTAAGTAACTTTGATAGAGATTCTTTTTTATCCTTAGCTGGGAAGTCAAGAAACATTTATCTACCAACCCACCTTGAACTGATTCAGAATAGTAATAGTAATCATCATCATCATCATTCATTATGCCAGATAATGACACCATTGCACAGTGAAGATGATCAAATGGTCTTTTCTCATATCATGCAGATACTCATGTGAGTGAATGTTTCAATCTGTATATGATTGAGCAGAAATCCCTTTAATAGTAATCAATGGCAAATTATGCCAGCATGACCCTTGCTGAGATGAGGATATTAACAAAACAAATACCTTACATTTCATAAAGATCTTGTGAAGAATGAAAGATTACTTATTTATACTATAGGGAAAGATCTAATTTAAAATACTGAATATGAAAACAATGAACTACTAGTCAGTATATCATATTATTACAATGTACAGAAAAAGAAGCAGGCAAGTCACTTTTCATCTCATTAGCATAGTAGGAAGGAGTTTCTGTTCAACAACAAAGCAGAAAAAAACCCACAAAAAATCTTTTAAAAACATCCTTTCAGCAAATGTTCACCTCATTAGTTTCTTTTGCTCATTCCTACTTTCCTCCCATCAACCTTTCAGAATTCTCTGACTGCCAGGTATAATACACCATTCTCCGTGAGAGTCTTTCTCTTCACATCTTTTTTTTTTGGGGGGGGGGGGCAGAAGACTGCATAAAATTACATCTACAAGTATGTTATTTTAAAAAATTCTGCAGAAAGAATTAGAAAAGGGAAAAGGGTACCTTCAACATATTTTAGGTTTTTGAATGAATCACTAAAAACTTTTTTTAAAAAAGCTTGCTTTCTCTCACAATGCACAAATTGCATAAGAAATGTCACATTATATGACATGTTCCTCTGTCTTGCCTCTGGTAAATGTCTTTATTTCACCACATTTATTTTTAGTAGGAGTGGAGATAAGTGAAGAGAAATAAAAATTTAAAATAAAATGATGGATTTTACTTTTACTAACTTTTTCTTTTGGCTATAGTAACCAGAATGGCCCAGGGTCATTATTAACAACATGTACAAACAAGGACATTCAGTAATGGAACCAACAACCTGTTGTAGGCTTATATGAGCCATAAGCAAGAAGTCCCAGTGCTGGGTTACTTTTGCTTGCCACAGAAGATATTATGAATCATTTGTAGGCTGTATGGAAGAAAACAAACACATTGAAATAATTCTGGAAAATCTCATAGGGCTGATGCATTTCCCTTTAAGTATTTAATATTGTGGCTTTAGGTCCTGTATACATGAGTATGTATTCATGACAGAGGAAACTGCCTGAAACATACAAACCATATACTAGGATGATATGCATGTATAAAAACAAATTTACATTTATGTTTTAGTAGATAAGGCTTGTAATTTAGATCTGAAGTCACTGTTAAATAATATGGAGTTTTATTACTAATATATGTCAGGCCTCCATGCTAGTTTGCTTACAATTTGTGTAGGACAATTTTTTTTTTTTGCTAATCCAGCACTGTAAATAAAGCAGCATTCACCTACATTTAATATGTGAATTATAGTAGCATTATTGTCACATTTATTACCTTATACTGCAATGTGTTAAGTTACTACAATGTACATATAATTACTTGGCAAATAAAACAGTTCAGATTTAACTTTCTGCCAAATACTGAAGACAATTTTATCATTCCTCCAATTTCAGTGTAGTAAAATTTTCTCCAATCTTAGAAAAGAAAGTTACAGAAAATTGAAGTACTAATAGAGAGAAAATGCACCCTGCTCAATCAATTACCATTAGAAAATGGTTGCCTCTACATCAGGTATAAAGTAATAGAAAATCATCCTCATTTTTTGTAAGAATAGCGGGTGTACATGAAGTGAGAGGCTGCACTCTCTCAGATTGAAAAATAGGAACATAAAATCAAAACCATTTTTTTCCCAAACTTAGAAAATAGTTTAGCCCAGTACTAGGACAAATTGAACATGATTACATCAGTATAATGTAAATAAAACTGTAAACAATTCCCAATCATTACTAGTCTCCAACCATATTATTTAACTCATAAATTGCTCAGCTACTCAAACTCCTGGCTTCCTTTCATTCTCCACATTCTTTTTTTTTTAAACCATATTTCCACATTCCTATTCCATTGCCTGGTTTATTATTTCACTGCTTTTGGACTAAGTGAGAATGACAAAGTAAAAGAAATCATCTATCCCAGCTTAAAATAATCTATTCCAGATTACTTTTTCCCACACAGAAAAAAATAAGTGAGTGATCAGGGAAAAATCTGTCTCAAATTAAAGTAATAATTCTTTTGAGAAGAAAGATCTCCAGATTATATAATTTAAGTATCTGATTCTGAGAGTCAGCTGTAATTAAATTCTACTGTGATACAAATCAGTTTTATATAGATGTTTTCAGTCAGAGCAGAAATATATCATAATCAAATAGTTTTGAGTTTGCACAAAAGTACAAACATGTACTTTCGTTTGACATTTATTTCAATCCATGTTAATTAATTACTGGCTAAGAAAGTTGCCAGCACTATAATACATTAAAGGGCATACGTACTTACAAAACGAGTTATTTTCTTTTGGAATAAGCAGTATTATACAGATCACATAAAGGAGTGAGAAATACTAAGTCAACAAAATAATAAGTCTGAAATAAGAAAGAAAGAAAGGAAGGAAGGAAGGAAGGAAGGAAGGAAGGAAGGAAGAAAGGAAGAAAGGAAGGAAGGAAGAAAGGAACGAAGAAAGGAAGAAAAGAATAAAGGAAAAGGAAAAGTAGTTAAAACTAGTTATACCAATACTTATACATTGTATAATTATACATTCATTATCCTTCTTCATACTTTTCTTACCTTGCATGAAAAGTATCTGTACATTCATAACAAATTTTTTATTAGTTTTCCAGTTTTACAGTTGAGTATTTGGAAAGCAACGTGGTTATTGGGTTAGTCAATAGTTCAATAACAAAATCTTTAGTACATATCTCAGGTTACATCATCAAAAATTCCTTCTCTATTTCCCTTAATATTTGCTATATCATATTTAATCTACTAAATTTCTAATTGTATCAAATTCAGTTGAAAAATTTATCAATATGTTTTTGCTTATACATATCCATATCCTGTTTTTAAGTTTTAACTAATTTTAATATTTAATTGCAATATTCCAATTTAACCTTTAATATCCATAGTATTTAATTTTCGGGTAGCCCAAATTTCCTTTATTTCACTACATAAAAGTTATGCTATCGAAAATACCACATATTACTTACTTCAATATATTCTTATTTTATTTCATAAACATTTTCTATTTCTCATCCTAATACATCACCACAATAATGGAGTCTTTTTTATTATCTCAAATCCATCATCTGCATTATCTGGGCTAAACAATAATTCAAAGCTATTTCCTAATAGTTAATTTTCATTTCCCTTATAAGTCTAAATCCTCAATATTAAGCCAATTAGTTGCAATCAGAGTTTTGCTTTGTATATTTAAGCTGGCGCATTTGTCTTTCAGTCTAGATTTAATTATCTCAGTAGCTTCAAGAATTTTTTCAAGTATAAGTTTATAATTAGCCGAAATTTGTTGCTGGTCCTCCTCCATTTCTGACATGGTCCTTTAGTGAAGGCTATTTATTAAACAAGAGTCAGTAAGTGTTCACCTCCACAGTTCCTAAAAAACAATTTCACCGCCCAGCTGTTCTCTCAGCTTTTAATCGCTTTTAGATAATACCAAGCACAGATCTGGGCTATGAGCAGGTCTCTTTGTCAAGAATATTCACTTGCTGTACCATGTTTTGCCACAAGATGTCCTTGATAGCATTTAAAGTCTTTTTCAAATCCCAGGCTAGGTTTTTATCCAATTTAAGTTCTTTTTCATCTTTTTTACGAGTAGATAAAGTAGCAAGTCCCTGTGAGAGTAAGAACTTTTTGGGTCCCCAAATATCAAGAAGATGCAAATCCAATTATTTAGTTGTTCTTTTCAAGGCTTTAGTAGTCAAGACGCCACCATTTTAGAGGGTGAGAGGAAGACGTTCCCTTCCCTCTCTCTTCACAAAGGGAAGAAATTTCAAGAAGCTTTTTACAGGAAAATACTTGGGGTACAAAGAAGGTAAGATCTCATCCAATTCCTCTGTTGTGCTTTCGAAGTGCTTGTTAGTAATTTTGGCCTTGGCTGGTAGTGGCATTAGTAATGGGCCATGTTGATGGCTGATCTTTTCCCCGTCAGTTTGAAGATCTGGATCAAACGGGAGGGTTGCTGCCCTTCCATAATCACTTGGGGGTCCTCTTCACGCTCATCACCCCTCCAGGGAGACTTCCGATCCTTTTCAGGGTCCCCCGGCGGGAGAAAACCGGATGACGGAGAGAGCGATCGCCCCACACGTCCACCAGTACTGCGATCGCAAACCGGAAGCCAGTATCTGTACATTCATTATATCCATACAGTCCTTCATACATTATCTTTTTAAATTTATTTAAACTTCCACCTGATGTTCCTTCTCTCTATATGAACAAACCTCCTCAATATAATTCTTCTGTACTGGCCATTCATTTTTTATTCAGTATAGAAATATTCTTGACCATATCTCTCATTTTACCACATAAACTTCTTACATTTCATTCAACTTCATTTCAGCCAACGTATTTATTTATGATTTGATTTGATTTATATAGCTGTCCATCTTACAAAGTGTTTCTGGGTGGCTAACACAGTTTAAAACATCAATAACAAGTAGCAAAAATAATAAAAAGCATGCAATAAAATCAGAAAAGCAGAAAATGACTGCTAAGAATGAGTCCAACAATAATACCTTCACAGGCTCAAGTAACCTTCTGGCCCCCATGCATGGGAAATCTTCCAGGTCTAGAAAGTGTCCTATAAGACGGGCAGGGCTGGACTAATCTAATCTTAGCTACTGTGTTCCAAAAGGCAGACACTGCATTTTCCAGCTCTCACTTTCAAATAATGAAGTGGGTGAGAGCACACATTTAATCACAATTATTTTCATTTTTTAAAGAAAGTATAAATTCTTGCAAGCTACCTACTAACACTCTGCCACAATTGATATGTCTTAAAATGTATTCATTATTTTCTCATCATACTGTACATGCTATAGGGTATTTTTGAATCTGTGTATAAGTTAAGTTTTCTCCTGTCTGCCTCTCTATAGAAATTGAGTAAGAGTGATGCTGCATGCTGCTTCATATCTGTCTTAGCCATGAACCAATCTGTATCTCCAAAGTTATTCTTCCTGATTATTGTATAGCCATTTTATTAACTTAATCAATAGTCAATGAAGCATAAATATACACAAATTCACATGTTTGCTCCTCAATCCAGCAGGCAGCATTTGCAATGTTGTCTTTCTTCCTGTGAAATCAGCCTGCATTGCAGGCAGCTCTTTTTCCATCATTGTGATAGGTTTTTCAACAAACATCTGCTAGGATGTGATATCATGGGGGTGTACAGTTGTGGATCACCCATCTTGGGGACTGGGATGAACACTGATGTTTCCAGCCATTCATTATTTTTTTATATATTTCTGGAATTTCTGTCTTGGTACTGAGTTAGCCAAGACCTTTAGAATGCCATTTTAGCAGGGTTTTTTTCTGTGCTATGTGTCAGCCCCAGCACTGAGATTAACACTATTTTTACTAGGAGCCTGACATTCCTTTTATTGGGAATGGCTATAGTAACCAAAACTGCAAGTCTGATTTTGCTGTGCACCCTGCCTTCTTTATACTAATGTTAATTATGTTAACGTTAACTATGGAAATATATATATATGGCCTGCTTACATGTACTTTCTGCTTGTTTTGGATTTAAACCATGCTTTTGTCTGATCACTTTACTAACAGATCTAGTTTATCTTTATCAAGATTATTTTACTAACTTTCACATAGTGAGAGTATTACTGCTTAAACATAAATTATACCAAGCTCAGTTTAATCAAATTCATGTAGTAGTATTGTGGCTCACAATGTTTCCGATATATACATTATTCCTTCTCTATTTTCCTCAGTGTATTTTTTCCATTTATTTTTGATTGCTTCTAATCATTCAGTTCATTCCCATCTCTGTCCTTTATTGCTCCCTCACCTGCAGTGAGAGATGTCTCAGTTTCCTTTATCAGAGAATCATCGCCATATAAAAAGTGCAGGCATATTCAGATTTCAGCCAAAATACTCATAAGCATTCATTATACATTTATTCATAATTATATTAAAGATAGCACATTTCTGTTTTATGCCTTGATTATACTGAACTATTAACTATTCCATTTCATCTCAGACATGCTTTTGTTAATCACATACTACTCTGCTCTTAATGTATTCAGCCACCAATCTTCATTTGGATGCTCAGTGAATATGACTAGCTTCCTCCACGTCCCAATATTTTCATATTTCTTTTTTTTCAGTCCTATTCCTTCTTCTGAAGGCTCCTTGTTTAGCCCTTTGCACTCACTTTGAAATATTATTTTAGAAAAAAATGCTCTCTATTATCTTTGCTTCTTTTAATCATAACCGTTTCTTGCTCTTTTTGATTGCATTATTTTCAGTGATCTTTGAAATAATTATTTTCTCCTTGTATTCATTCTACTTCTTTTATTTTGTTTCATGTTGATTTGTTTCTGATACCATCAAGAATTATCCATGCCACATTCACAACCTTTCATCATTCTTTTATCCGTCACTAATCTCTCATCTTTTTTCAACATAAAACATACATTTAAATTTATATTCCTTTTTTGCCATATCTGTATACACATACACACATGCTTAAAGCATATACAATATTTGAAATAGATTTTTTTCTAAGCAAATATTCTCATACTCTGATTCTCATTCATTCTTGGGGTTTTAAATGGTCCAAATACTTTTTAAATATTTTTGTCTTGTTTCTATTCATTGAATCTCCAAGTATTGCGGGATCACATTCCTTCCAGAATTTTGTACAACTTTTTCTCAAAATTCATCTGTGATTCCTCCATTATCAGTTAAGCTTAAAAATGGAACTCTTACAACTTATGGATTCCAACTTTTATACCTTCCCAACAACTTTAAGGATTCTTTTTCTGATATACGTTTTAGTCCTTTCTTATATAATTCAATCCACACCTATATTTCCTTCCATGTGATTATCCATGCCAGATGAAACCATACTTGTTCAATATACACTTAGGATGTGATTAAAAGGCAATTACTATGATTACATAATTAGAAGTTGTAAAATTATAATTATATGAAGCGGGGTTAGGTAATGAAAAGCTGTTTTGATTTTGTTGGACAATAGACCATTGTCACATTCAGTATTTTATAGGTTAAATCTCTGCTTCTTCTACTTTGGGAAACTGAAATACATTTTCTCCCCAGAAAACCTGAACATAGCAATGTCTGTCTTTCTTCTTACAAGAATTTGGCAGGCATTCTTTGGAATTTAATCAAAATAAACAGTAGTTTTAATCTCATATTAATAATAAAATAAGCTAACATAATGTAAAGTTCTTTGGGCACAATTCCTTTCAATACATTCACTTATTTAAATTAATCTTAGATCATTTTCAATGGATCGTATTCATGTACATTACTTGTAATCATATTCATAGAACTTTTAATTTCATCATAAAGATCAAAAGACCATTTCTTTTTTCATATTTCATCATGTTCAAAAACATAAATCTAAAAACTGGATATATCCTTGGATGAATGAATAGTATGCATAAATCTAAGAACAGGAGATATTCTTGGATGAATGAGTACTTTTCTCTTGGGGAATAATTCAACATGAATATTTGGGAATAGTTGAGAAATATGCATCTTCTATATAGTATTGAATGTATTCAAGGAGCTCAGACCTTGGATTTATAACCAATTCCCTATGTGTGTTTATTCAGAAATAAATCTCATGGCACAAAAAGAAGCCTGCTCTATAGAATATGTGCTCAGAATTGCAGGCCAAGCTGCTTTGTAACCCTGTTGTGAGAAGTTCTGATTTGCTCAAAACTGCCAGCGACATTCAGAATTCATTGGCAATTGAAATTTTGTTTGCAGTATCCCAAATACTTACCTGAGGGAACTACTGAACTACACTACTCTCTGTAATCGAGTGTGTAGAAGACGTTAGGAGGCATGGAAAAGAAATGCTGCCTAGGAAACAATCAGACAAAGGAACGAGTAGTCCAGAAGGGCCTTAACGGTCAGGGAAAGAAACTTAGGAAGGACCTACACTAATTAATCAGAAGGTTAAAAGTGGAGATGGGAAATTTGTACCTTCAGATTTGCAAGATTCTGTTAATGTTAATTTATTTTTACACTCTTCATTTAAGATTCATTTACATTTACACACTTCTTGCATATTAGAAAGTACAACACATGCACACATCCACAACAAACTAAGATTGTCAAAATAATCACAAATAATCACAAATTCTGTCTGAGATTTGACAACTGTAATATGTGGGGTTTGCTTCATGTCTATTGATATTTTCCCCCTTGTTTTCTTTTTCCTCTAACAGATGCAATATTAACACAGAAATCATATGTCATGCATGTTACAAATGCATACTAAATGAATAAAGAAATAAAGAGAAAAAAGAAAGACAAAAAATATTCTTAAGTAATTTTAGTTATTATTTGAAAATGAATCAAGTTAATGAATAGAATAGAATAGAATAGAATAGAATAGAATAGAATAGAATAGAATAGAATAGAGCTGGAAGGGACCTTGGAGGTCTTCTAGTTCAGCCCCCTGCTCAAGCAGGAGAACCTATACCTTCCCAGACAAGTGACTGTCTAGTCTCTTCTTAAAAATATCCAGTGATGGAGCGCCCATGATTTCTGAAGGCAAGCTGTTCCACTGCTTAATTGTCCTCACTGTCAGGAAGTTTCTCCTTAATTCCAGGTTGCTTCTCTCTTTGATCAGTTTTTCGTTCTTCCCTCTGGTGCTTTGATGAACAACCTGGCCTCCTCTGCCTTGTGGCAGCCCCTCAGATACTGGAATACTGCTATCATGTCTCACCTATTTGTTCTTTTCTTTAGACTAGCCAAACCCAAGTCCTGCAGCCGTTCTTCATATATTTTACTCTCCAGGCATTTGATCATCTTGATTGCTCTTCTCTGAATTTTTTCCAAACTCTCAACCTCTTTTTTGTGATATGGTGACCAAAATTGGCTGCAGTATTCCAGTATGGTCTTACTAGGGTTTTATAAAGCGGTACTAATAGTTCACGTGATCTTGATTCTATGCCTCTGTTTATACAACCCAGGATTGTATTAGCTTTTTGGGTTGCTGCTGCACACTGCTGGCTCATAGTCAAGTGATCTTCCACTAGGAGTCCAAGGTCCCTCTCACAGTTATTGTTTTTGAGCCAGGTCTCGCCCAAACTTGTACCTTTGATTTTTCCTGCCTAAATGTAAAACTTTGCTTTTCTCCACGTAGAAACTCATTTTGTTGGATAGAGCCCATTGTTCAAGTTTGTCAATATGTTTTTGGATCTTGAGTTTCTCTTCTGGGCTATTGGCTACTCCTGCCAGTTTGATGTCATCTGCAAATTTGATGAGTTACCCTGCAATTCCCTCATCTAAGTCATTTATGAAGCTATTGAAGAGTACTGGGTCTAAGACAGAACCTTGTGGTACTCCGCTGCTCACTTCTCTCCATGTGGATATGGTGCCATTGAGGACAATTTGTTGAGTACGTTTTGCCAGCCAGCTACAGAACCATCTGGTGGTGATGTTGTCTATTCCATCTTTTTCTAGCTTACCAAGGAGTAGGTTGTGGTCTACTTTATCAAATACCTTACTGAAGTCTAAGTATACTATGACCACAACATTTCGCTGGTCTACTAGTTTAGTCATTTTGTCTAAGAATGCTTCTAGTTGTTCGCAGATCTCTTTTTTGATTATCTTTTCTAGGATCTAGGTATTGATGTTAAACTGATTGGTCTGTAGTTTCCTGGGTCCATTTTTTTCCCTTTCTTGAAGATGGGAACCACATCAGCCCTTTTCCAATCCTCAGGTACTTTCCCGGTGCTCCAGGATTTATGAAAGATGTGGTGTAATGGTTCTGAGATAACATCTGCTAGCTCCTTCAGAACTCTGGGACATAATCTGTCAGGTCCCGGTGATTTATACTCATCAAGATCGGATAGGTGTTCTCTTACCATTTTCTTGCTTATTTCAATTTTTTTCCTAGTTTGTCTTTTGCAGTGGGTTTTTTTTGGGGGGGTATGTTGGGCTATAGTTTCTTTTTGTGTGAAGACTGATGTAAAGTATGAGTTCTACTTTCTCCCTGTTGCCTGTTATTTCCTTGCCATCTTCTCTCCTTAGTGGACTTACAGTTTCCTTGACTTTTTTCTTGTTGTTAATGTGTTGGAAGAAACATTTTTTTATTATCCTTGTTTTATATTGCAAGTCTTTGTTTATATATAAATAAAAATATATTCTAGATTAGGATGTTAGGATCTTTATGGAGCACATGATTTTTTAAAATGGTATTGGTGCAATTTTGTCTTGCCAGTGATGTCTCTTTAATTGTATATTTTAAATGTTGTAAGCCACCCAGAGTCTTCTTACAGTCAGGCAGCTTCAAACTTGAATTTTTAAAATTAAATTAATTAGCAATATATTTGTGACTGTTAAAATATAATCTTTCTTGTTTTTCTATAAAACACTAAAACAGCTGCCCGTGTGAAAAATTGTATGGGCACTATGTAACTTTGTCAATCATTATCCATTTGGAATACTGGTATATTTTTATTCATATATGAAAAGTAACTTGAGATATTCTATTTCTCATTTCTCTTTCCTAATCCAAAATTTTGGACTACTTAGAAATTCTATCTGCCAATTCAAATGATGGTTTGTTACATTTTGCATCTCTATATTCATTATTAATCATCTGAATATTTGGATATTGTCTATGCATTTGTAAGCCACTATATAATGCATTTTGTAATCAAAATGAGCATTAACTGTCACTTCTGTATATTGTTCTGATAATGTCAGGCATGAAAGATCAGGTCCACACATAAAGATCCAATTAATGCACAGGAATTTTTTCAACTACCGGTTAGCACCTGCTTGAAGTTAGATAAGGGCCAATGGAATTCAAAGGAGATTTGATTTAGTTCACTTATGGCTATGTAGGGTTTCTATGCTGATTCCTCTTTTAACTTGCCCCTGTTTCTGCCACTTCTCCTACAGTCATCTATACACATGGCTTTATTGTTAGCATGGCAATATATCATGGAATTAATTGCAAGATAGAAAAAATAGAAAAGAGTTTAAATATCAGATGTCAAAGGTTACTTTTTAAAATGTTAAAAAGTTGCAAAAATTCAACTATAAGAAGATTCATAACATTATTTCATGGTGCCGTGACTTGTATCTGCATTTATCAGAAATGAGTTTTAAGTTATTATAGTTAGGGGGTGTATGTGTGTCAGTAAATTGAGAGACTGGTGTATCTGTTCTGTGTTGTAAGAAGGCACTGCAAGAAATATGTTTTTTTTTTAAATGTGATGCTTTATTTACTTTTATATTGTGTTATTTTATCTACATGTTTTATTAGCCACCCAGGGTATTTGGCTAAAATGGGTGGCCATATAAATTGTAATATGAATATGAACTAATGTGTCATGGAAAATACAACACATTTTGGTGTTGAGTTTTTTTTTTCTTCTGTTCAGATTTTCAGAGACTGCCTGCACAAGTCCATTCTTGGCAAGGTTTGTCAGAAGTAGTTTGCCATTGCCTCTTTCCAAGACCTGAGAGAAAATGACTGGCCCAAGGTCACTTAGCTGGCTTTGTGCCTAAGGCAGGAGTAGAACTCATGGTCACCTAGTCTGATGCCTTAACCACTAAACCACTAAAATAAATTGGCTCTATCTACCAGCTTTTGATAGTCTCCATGAATTTACTATGTTTTTAATAATCTGATTTAATATTTCTACTGATAATTAATGCTATTTGTATGATAATGTACACTATTGTTCTCTGAAATAACAATTATTTAAATCTGATTACTGTAATTTTAGTTTTGATAATTATATATGGCATATATGTATATAAATATCTCTAATCTACTTGTCTCATTCTTTTGAATTTTTCACAGTGTATAATATTGATTGAAATTCCTTTGAAATGGATTCATCAGAATACCATTTCACACTTCCAGTTTTGAGGTAACATTTCATCTAATAGTGTAAATTATTTTGGTTCTAGACAGAGCCACAATTGATTATCACGGAAAATATTGCCTAATATATTAACTTTTCTCTTTTTCTGGAATTACACTTTTCAGACAATAAAATCTAAAGAGCAAAATGTAGGCTGCTGACTGAGCCTCTTTTCCCTAGAAAATGTCATTTACTGCTGGCTACAATCCTTACTATTCATCAATCTTGTTATTTTGAAATTGTCTTCTGTAAAAGAGCACAGCTGGCACTTTTGTTCAGCTTGCATTCCATGTGGAAATGCATGGCACACCCAATGGCAACTATTTTCTATTCATTTTTTTTACTGTTATAAATGAACTGTGTTCTACAGAAATGCCTTTGATAGTACACAGAAAGCAATGGGCATTCAGCAGTGGGTAGTAAGAAACTGGGCAACTACGTATTTTTGCCAGTTGGTTGTCTTAGACTACTAACTACTAATTATTCAGTCCATGTGTGAAGATTTGGCTATGCTTTGTATTCAAATAGAGGCTCCATAATGGCAGACAAGTTGTCTGCAAGAGTTCCACTGCACTATCCTAAACTAGATAAATAATTATGTGTACACGTGTTTCTCCCAAATCATCAAGTTCTATATCAGTGGTGGCGAACCTATGGCATGGGTACCAGAGGCGGCACTCAGAGCCCTCTCTGTGGGCACGCATGCCATTGCCCCAGCCTTGCCTCCCCCCGCTACCCCCTCCTCACCAGCAGCCCCCCTGGAGGAGAGTCGCCCCCAAGTGTGGCCCATGCGGAGCAATGCAGGCAAGGACATGGCAGCCAGGCAGCGTAGACAAGACTCTGCCCTCATGCCCCATCACACACAGTTGATGCTGTGGGGCACGGGCAGAGAGCGTGGTCGCCACAGTGCTGCTGGGCTGCCTGGGCGATCTGCGGCAGGCCCTGGAGGCGGTGAGTGGCCCTGCGGCCAGGCAGGGTAGGGGATGGAGCGAAGGCTGGGCCAGGTTTGGGGTACTCAGTCTCTAAAAGGTTCGTCATGACTGTTCTATATTGTAGTTTTAAGTCTAGGATAATATATCAAAGAACAAGAGTGCAGAACCTTTTGATAATGGTATGCTTTATTTGACATTTTGGGGAGAGGAGGGTGAAGGCACAGTCAGTGGGATTAAAATGCAATATAGGCAAGGCCATATCAAGCACATGACTTCTTTTTTTATAGATAAAAGAATTCTAGGTTTCTTTGAATATGTTTGTGTGTGTACATGTGATGTTTACGAAGTCCACTTTAAATGTTACAAATGATTTCATGTGTTTCCCACTGAAAGACTGAACAATGTCATTAAGAAACTGTAAGCAACAGCAGCTTGAAGAAGCTTCAGCAGTTTTAGGACAAAAAAAAGGGATTGTTGTGGCCTATACATGATGCACTGAATTTGCATAAATACATAGGTTATGGTGTGACATTGTCTTCAATAGGCAAGGATTCCATGCCCAATATTATATAGGTGACCTTGAAGTGGCAAATGTCCTTGAAAGTATTAAGGTTTAAAAACTGCTGACCTAAGCCATGCATTATATTTCAGTGAGTACATTTTCCTTTCTAAAAGATTTAAGGCTTAATTGGCTCACTACTGGTGTGTATAAAACTTGACCCAGATATGAAATATTGTCCAAATATCATCAGACAGGTACGATACTACATGCAGCACTAAAGTGGATGCTTAATATTAATTGACCTCAGTGGGAGAATGTGAAATTGGGCAAGTAAAATATTATGCGGATCAGGGACTAAATTAGCTAATATAGGGAAGTCACAATGTTCCTAATTAGCTTGATTTTCTTATATGCCCCAAAGAGGAGTCTGGATTTTATCCATCAGATGACTGGAGAGAGATCAGTATATTTAATTTAATCATAACTCAGAACTTTAAAAATAGTATGCCACTTTGTGAATACAACATGAAAATGCTGTCCTATTACAAGTCAATACGAGGATGAGAAAACCATAATTACAAATTATGAATTGCCCACCTCTGTCAGGTTGTGGAATGCCTTCCCTTAGGATTAATCTATTGGTGCCACACATGGTAAATTGATAAGTGAGTTAAAAGTAGAGGAACATAAACATTCACTCCCAACTTCCTATTTTTTTTCCCAAGTATTAGTCTGTAAGGAAAGGTCAGCTTGTTATGGATGATATCTAGGGTAGGAAATTTGACATTATCTTGAGGATTGCAAGTGGCCCATCTCTGTCAGACTAGAATTATTAAACTTGGACTGAATAGAAATGGTATAGGCTTATTCCTCATTATATATACTAAGTTAAACTAGCAAAATGGCTAAAGTTTTTTTTTCTTTTTTTATTAGTTTATAATATAAAATACAAAAGAAAATAATAGGAAAAATAGGGGAGGAAAAAAGGAAAGGAAAAGTGTAGAAAAGATGGGGTGAAGAAAAGGTGTTGTCTTCCAATTCCCTTTGGTGTGTAGAACAAGATAATAACATCAAATGTCAACTTTTTACTTTTACATAATATTATAGACTAGCGATTTCTATAACAACTATCTAATCGGTAAAGCCCAAAATCAAAGTTTCATTTTTTTCCACCTCAAGCACAAACTCCAGAATAATTTCCAAGTAGAACCACAAGTAATTATATATTTTTCTTTAATAAAAAAGTTAGTTTAGCCATCTCTGCTAACTCCATCAACTTTTGCAGCCATTTTTCCATTGTGGGAAATAAAAGTTCTTTTCTTGTATTTGCCCAGGTTTGGCTTGCCAACCTTGTTGTTATAGAAGTGGTATTATAATGATTACAACATTTGCATATGCTGCCAAGCATTATTAGCAAAAAATACAGGAGATTTGTTTTAAATACTATTTCTCTTTCCCTGAGCTATCAATTTTACTTTAATTTTTAAAGTAAACCACTGAACTGGATTTTTTTTTAAATCCAGGCCCTAAGTATATGAAATCCTTAACATGTATTTATTCATTTTTACTATGTTAGGCAAAAATAGAAGAATGATGACTTGGATTTTTTTTAAAATCCAGTGGAAAACTGGGTAATTTGGAAAAGATAAACAGTATTTATTTATATATGTATTCTTTTTTAAATTTGCTAGGTTTCATAACCTAGCTTGATGATAGGCAGATATTATAATCACCATGTTGCTATGAAATGTCTCTGAGTACAGCAAAGATTAAAAGAACAACCTGGACAAATGCAATGAAGATATTTTTAATTTAAAACTCTTTGCTCTGTGTCTGTGTTTGTGTCTGTCTGTATGTATATGTGTGTATGCGTGAGCACACATGGGCACATGCTTTTTTATTTTTAACTTTGTAATGGACTACACAAAATAGTTGAAGTTTCAGCAGTAGGGAAACTATCCAATGGAGACTCATGGCAGCTCACAGTAAGGGCATGACTCTGACAAGCCACTATTAAATCTTCCCAATCTGGACAGAATTTTCTTAACTGGTTCATATTCTAACATTAGCAGCATGGGATAGGGACAGGAGCAACTTAAGATGACAGTGCACCAGTACCTAGAATCTCCTACCACAAAGGAAAATCAAAGGCAGTGTGAATCACATGCTACAAAATTGTAATACATGAGTAGCTCTCTCTCTTTTATTTTCCAGGAGAAAAGAACTATATGGAGATAGAAAGCAAATATCACTCTATTAAAAAGGATAAAGAAGATTTTGTACACTGTGTTAATTGGAAGCAGGTCATTTTTTATGACATACTGTATACTTTTCACAGGAATTGCTGTTAGCTCTTGACTTCTTGATAAAATTAATTATGATAGTTTGATTAATTATAATGTGCACTCAAATTCAAGACAGCCTAAAGTGGATTTTAATATAACAATACCTTTATATACAATCTACTCTCCAATGGGCATAACATAAAATGATAGTAGTATAGCAATGCAACAGTAAAAATACAAATGTTACATTTGAGGACTATTGCCACAATCTTCCTTCCTTCCTTCCTTCCTTCCTTCCTTCCTTCCTTCCTTCCTTCCTTCCTTCCTTCCTTCCTTCCTTCCTTCCTTCCTTCCTCAACATGCAGAGATATCTCTCATTTTTACCTTCCCTGTAACAGAGGTATGACTGTAACAGAGTGGCTGAAAGTAACCCAGTAGGCTCCAATATTGATTGACTACTTGACCCCTGTCTCCCTGGTCTTACTTTCAAATGTTGAAGCCACACCATTTGGTTTCTTCAGATCAATGTCTATATTAAGAAACCAAATGGTCTGGCCTTAGCATTGGGGAGTGAGACTAAGTGCCATTGCTTTTTTGTTTTGCTTGTGACATACAATCTTATTCTAGATGCAAGTTTTGCTTAGTTTAGCTCTGTTCTTTTGCTTGTTCAGGGATTGCTGCTTTTAGATCACAGCAAGCTTATTTCAATAGTGCCTGTGGTTTATGCATGTCCCTCTAATGCTTCAGAACTGAAAACATTAGCAGTTTTTCATCTCTCCAACATTAAATTTATTTGATGCCATGAACTGTACTTCTCTGCTGTCCATTAAGCAAGCCTTCTTTTTATCAAGCTGAAAAAGTTTGCTTGATTTAAGGGGATTCATTAAAATAAATCCAATAGTTAAACAGCCTACACACACAAACACACACACACACAAACACACACACACACACACAAAGAGAGAGAGAGAGAGAGAGAGAGAGAGAGAGAGAGAGAGAGAGAGAGAGAGAGAGAGAGAGAGAGAGAGACCAAGTAAATACAATTCACAGGGAATTCTCTGAGTAGTCATTAATATCCATTTTTCTATATTGTCTATAACAGGGCTTTTCAACCTTTTCACCCATTGTACCACTTTTAGGATATGGCAATATCCGAGTACCACCAGTCGCCTAGCAAGGTGTCAAAAAGGTGCCGGAACTCCGTTCTGGGCGTTCTATGAGAAAAAAAGCCCTGTTTATGACATTGCTGCAACAATGCTGACACATAATGGACACAAATGACAAACACTTATTTGTCTGTTGAGGCATGTATGTCCATAGCAAAATTAAATAGGGCTAACAATAATTGCTTAAATCATATAATAAGAGAAACTCACCCAGAGAAGCATTAAAAACGACAGATTAAAAAAGACAAGATGAGAAATTATGACTGCCACAAAATGTCTGTTTACCAACTACAGTTAATTTAACTTAATTTCATTTAATTATAAAAAACAATCAGAATATTATCCAACAGAGACACAGATTCTGTGTCCATTTTTATTTTTATTAATATCTGGATAAGAATGGGAACTTACCATGTGCTCTCTTTGCAAGAATGTTGTCTTTCCCTCTCAACAAAACTTTAAAACTATTATCAAACTATTATTGATATTTTTAAAATCCTAAATTAGTATATTAATATAGCAAATTTATAATATTACAAATATTGAGTATTGAATTTCTATAAGTAAAGGCATCTATATTGGTCCTTGCTTGATTAACATCCTATGAAATCTTTTCATTGTTCAATGTGATATGAGGAAATATTGGCACATACTTTCTCAAGAAAATGCAAATATTTGAAATGCACACAGGCATTTATATAGGAGGAAATATATTTTAGAAAGTAATTCATTCTATTGGCAAGGATTCCTCCATTCAATTAAATTAGGTTATCAAAACATATGGACAGGAACGTGGAGATACAACAGATGGCAGGAGAAGGATGACAAAATGGGTGACACTTTTGCTAAATCTCTCCAGGTTATCCTTATCCTTATCCTTATCCAAACTAGAGCCTTCAACTACTGTTCTCACCTTGAGATCTTTGTTCATGAATTTTGGACTTTTGTTTTATGAAAAATTAGATTTAACCACCTGAATTTTAAATTCCTAGCTCCTGTACTTGAATGTAAGAAGTAAAAGGCAATAAACAAGACACTGGAACAAATTGCCTATGAAGAAAGATGATCATTTTGGGTATTTTACTTTATTTTTTTAAGAAGGCAAAAACATCTACTGTATATGTGTATTTTTAGATAAATTTAAAGGGATACCCAACATACTGTGAACATGATCTACACTATGAAAAAAGCACAATGATAATATCACCTATTTTGTTATATTAAAATATTATCTTTTACTCATACTAGAATCTAAGGACACCCAATTAAGTGGCAGTACTTTTTCATAATGTAATTCATGTCTAGTCTTTATGACACATTTATATAGTATTCTGATGAAGTTAGGCAAAGTTATAGAGGATAAATCAATGGTCACTAATCATAATGGCTGTATATTTGAACTGACATTTCAAATTAAACCCGATTAGATTTTCTGAATTGTGAAATTGATTTACCAAATTATCCAAAAATATTCAAAGGCTCTGATCTAATTCAATTTTATCACTGTATTTTGAAAGTTTATTCAATTTGGAAACTTGTTCAATACCTTTAATCAAAGTTTCATGCATAATAGATATTAGTAAAAATATATTGGGAAGCAGATATAAGTTTTCAACTTTAAATTTAAGAATCACTTTTTGATTTCCATGATCAATCCTTGCTGTCTATAAAAAGTGTGATGCCAAATCTAAAAGAGAATTAGTGGAGAGGAGAATGACAGAAGAAAAGCTTTAGCTATACTTTAACAAATGCTATTGGAGGTTATAATTCAATGAATTTGCTCAAATATTTTCCTTAATCAAACTTCACATTCTGTGACTCCATATCACATTATTCCCTTACTATCCTGCCAAATACCCACTTTGTTGCCAAGTTATCAGTTTTAACATCATGAATAGGGAAATTTTTAAATACATGGGAGTAATCATATAAATCATAAATGCATTAAATTCTAATTACAGTTAATTAAATATTGATGATATTGCCTTGACCCTCACTACCTTATACTAGTTCCACCTACTTTCTGTAATGTAACTTTTGGCATGCCTTTCAAAAACTGAGTGTCTTCTTCAGACATGTTCAAGCTTTATATCTCAGTTCTGCTCTTACTTTATTAATACCTTATAGATATAGTAGATAATAGATAAGGTATTATCTATTAATACCTTATAGATATAGTAGATACTCCTTTATACTGACAGATAATAGTCCTCTAGTTTGAGTATATAGATCTCTCATAACATGAGAAAATCTCAAAGGATGGGAATATAAAGACCCATAGATGGATCATCTCCTCATGAACATAACAAAGAATATATTCACCAGCCAAAGAAACATCATATCTTTTTTAATATTAGAAAGATTAAGAAACATATATGAGGAAATTGTTAGACAAGCATCTCATTGAAATGTAAAACCTGTATTATCTTTTAACTTTTTAAGAAAAATAGGTACTTGATCTCATAGACATTACAGTAATAAAAATGCTATCACTTTAATAACAATTTCTACCTTCTTTTCTTCTCTCAGCATTACAAAAAAGCTTAAAATACAGTCCTTATTTATGAACACTTAAATTGTAGCCCTTTTATTTATCTTCAGAAATGAAATTCCATTATCACTCTAACTCAGAGCTTAAATGAAGAAATCTTGGCTGAAAAGGAAAAAGTAAAGACAGCCTCGTAGCTTTAATCAATTGCCCTTTGACATTTTTGACTTGGTGGTTAGTCTTTGCAAAGTAAATTAGTGTAATGGCCAAAATATGTATGGCAGATGGCAGGGGCCCTGCAATAAAAATGGATGAAATAAAACCTGGGATCATTTGTACAGATTTATAGTTATTGATCTAGCTAAAATAGATATCCCTTTTATCCGCCCCCCTTTTCTCTACTTTCAGAAAAGGTGTGTAAAAAAAAAGGCCTTCACAATCATAAATCTTAGCAAGTATATAGGTTTGAAGCTATATTCCTCTGTCTCCTTCTGAGGGAGTAGAAATCTGCATGTATAAAACCAGGAAGGATTCGGGTAAAAATCTTTTAAAGTGACTGAACTTAAATAAAATTTATAAGTGAGATTTTTTTCTATATAAAAAAGACTTGGCTCTGCTAGTTGGCCTGGAGACCCAGTGGGGGAGTACTGAGGTAGATTTATAGCAAACCACACTTCCCCTCTTGCCCCTTACTTCTCTACCCACCATCTTTTATTTTCATATTGCTGTATCATTGTTTTCTTTTTCATTGTTTATTGTTCTATTACTATTGTTATATTCATACTTCTTTTCATTTCTCCATTTTGATTCGTGTAAGCCACCTAGAGTAGCATGGTGGCAAGATAGCTGGCAAATAAATTTAACAAATATTATTATTATTATTATTATTATTATTATTATTATTATTATTATTATTATTATTATTATTATTAATAATAATAATAATAATAATAATAATCTTAGTGTTCTAAGGATCCCAGAACTACAATGTAAAAACCCAGACACTGAGATCCCAGCAAAGAGAGTTTTCAAGACCTTTTTGGTAAAATCTATTGGATGTTTGCATTTTTCTGCCTCATATTTGGAATCATAAGTTTTGAGTGTATTATTATTGGATACATTGCATTTGTATACATTGTACACTGTATTATTATATACACTGAGTGGATGAAGCAAGTTGGATGGGTAAAGTGCCTGAAACTATTTTGAAAAACTATTGGCACTCTTTGAGTGCAAAATCTTTTGCTTGCATAGCCTAAAACGGAACTCCAAAACGGAATCCCAAAATAATAATAATAATATTATTAAATGGTGTATCTGGAGTTTATAAAAATGACAGTGTTTCTGGAATGTACATGAATCAAGAAAAATCAGGATTTTTTTCTAAAGTTAAACAAATTACCTAAGGCTTTCTAATGTCCCAACAAGAATGGGCCATAGAATATATATAAATTCTAAATCCATTTCTTTATACCCTATTAAAATGAAAGACTTGGTAAGCCCCTGAGATTTCCAGAACTTGTTTTCCAAATGTCATGTTTAATAATGAAAAATTAATAAATTCATGACAGTGCTATAATTGTATTAAATGTATTTAGTTATAATTAAATTTAATTATGTGGAAAGTAATCAAATTTAGCTTTTGTCCTGATCCCATCTATTGGTATTTGGATTGTAACACTGTAGCATTCAAAAACCAAGTAAATTCTCAGCTTAGAATATCTATACATAGGAAATGTTTTTATTAAATTTTGATTGAATTTTGAAGCTTTTGTTGTTTTGAAGCTCCAACCAAAATATTAACTATGTGATAAGCCTTTAATGGGGGATGCATAAAGACAAATGGGTTTCCTGTTTTTCACTCTGACAAATGGAAAGTGTCTATTTAAAGTTTTCCAATGAATAAAGTAACTCTTATCCTTGATTTCAGAAAAAAGAAAAACTTATCTTACCAGGCCTTTTTTTTTTCAGACAATTCGCTCTGCCAATCATTTGTGAGAGTACTTATCAAATGCACTCAAAATTCCAAATGTATCAGTTTCCAGAAAACCACATCTAATCCAGAATATACAATTGTATACTTATGATCACTAATGGCTTGAGCTTTCCACTTATATGGTGTGTGTAACTTTTCAATACATCAAAGCTATGATTACCTTTGTTTTCTCACAAGAAAGCAGTGTTAATAACAATGGTAATTCTAATAATTTGTTTAACAAGTGAAGTATATCACTGGTTGTATAGTTTCTTTCATTTGTAGTTTAGAGGGTCCACATAACAACAATTTTAGACTTATGATTTTATGAATATTCATAACAGTTGTAAAAAACATGAATATAATTCTGACAGTTACAGATAATTAAAAAAAGTTCTTCATGTTGACATATTGGTACTATCCACTTCCAAGATACATACTAGAAAAAAATGATCCAAAATCAATAAAATGAATTCATGTCCTAAATGAGCTTGTTTCAAATATTTAGATGTCTACATATTTTAAACAAAGATCAAACAAGCAATGCCTTTGTATAATTCAGGAGAAAAAAGGAAAGTAAAATCTGATTGGATGGTCTAGCTAGCTGCTCTTAGAAGGAAGTCCAAAAAGTCTTTTTAAAAATTCCATTATAAGAATTTTCACCAAGAATCATTTCATTTTTAATATTCTTCAGACCCTGTAGAGACAAGTCAGCAAATTAGAAATATGTAGCAAATGGAAATATAAAAACCAGAGGGTGAGGTGTTTCTCTTTGTCTAGTTTAATTTAGATATTATGTAAGAAATGAAGAAAAAAGTTGACATCTAAATTTAATCAAACCACAGTGTTCCCTCCAAGAACAGTGATTTGAACTCTCCTTGAAGTGTAATTTTTGACATGACAGAATGGGCAAATTATTACATATTGTAATAGTAATCATATGAACGTATTCTTGAAATATCTCTCCCCCGTCCACTTTTTTACAGTTGAGTAAAATCCATTAAAATCAAATAATTTAGCAAACTTTGTTTAATGTGTAGTTTTTGTGAGCAACTCCCTTATTTTACATGATTTTCAATATAATTTTCACAGCATCTCTTTTTTAATGTAAAACATTCTATTTTGTCCTTTAATTGTATTTTTTTCTTGATGCCACTTTTTAAAGATAAAATTCCACAGTGTAAGCCTTTCTTTAAAATATTGCTAGCTTTAATACTGGCACTTTTAATTAACACACATATTTCGGAAAAAGTATTTCTGAAAATTTGGAAAAAAATGATGCTTTTATGTGTCTGTATGTGAATTCTTGAGTATTGGATGAATGCTCGTGGACTTCATTTATTGCCATCATTATGTTGGCATGTCTCACAAATCTGACACAAATCAGGTATGTAGGGACTGATATGTGACAACTGAAACACAGAAAGGTGAAGGTTACCTTTTAAAGAAAAGATAAGAAGGACATAAAGCTTTGTTAAGGATGTGAGTCCTAGGTCCATTCCCCACCTCATTTCAATTTTGTAAAGGGAGTAGTGTAGTTGAGACAATGGACTGAAAATAAATTGAGAGGAATGACAAGAGTAGAAGATAACATGGAAGCATCAACTTCAGCTTCCTTGGGATTTGAAGAATGTCTCTTCCTCATCATTATCTAAGCATACAGGATTAAAGTGCAGCACTTCCTGATCAGGAAACTTTTGCTTCCAGAAATGACCCTTGATATCACTTGCCTTTCTCTTTAGAAATTAATCACTGATGTGGCTGCTGTGGTCAATGGCAAATGATCATTTTAGGCATGTTATACTTCTTGGCACACCTCATTGTAACATCAATTCACTATAAAGTGAATTCCCTAAAGACAATTTCTCAACTACATTTTCTCAGTTAAAAAATTAGGAATGTTTTTAGCATTTGACCAGGAACATATCTCTCTCCTATTAGAAATGCTGGGTCTTGAACTTTCAATTCCAATCTTTGGCTTCCCATCATGATCTGGGAGTGCCTTCAATCTTTGCTATTTACAGCTTTTCCTTCCAGAGAGAAGGCAGCTTGCAAGGCACCTATTATAGTAGATAGATACATGGATGGACAGACAGACAAATATTTCAATTATCCAAAAAACTNTATCTCTCTCCTATTAGAAATGCTGGGTCTTGAACTTTCAATTCCAATCTTTGGCTTCCCATCATGATCTGGGAGTGCCTTCAATCTTTGCTATTTACAGCTTTTCCTTCCAGAGAGAAGGCAGCTTGCAAGGCACCTATTATAGTAGATAGATACATGGATGGACAGACAGACAAATATTTCAATTATCCAAAAAACTGAACCTTGGGGAAAAAAGTTTTTCTTGTAGGCATATAAATTGATAAGGAAATAAATGTGACAAGATTACACAAACAGCAGTCAATGCCACAATATGAGAAGATCCATGATGAATTTATAATGAATTTGCAGTCAAGCATTTACATGCATAAGTAGCAAGGAAGCAGGAAAAAGGCAAATTGGTGTTCTTACAAGGTAAGCACATTCCTTAAAATGTATGAATTTATGAATTAAACAAAAAAGATATATAACATTTGTTTTGTTCTGATTTCAAGCAATGTGATATTTTGAATGCAACAGAACAACAATAGCAACAACAGTATCTTAATCAGAGCTACTAAATGCAAAATGGGAGGAGCTGAATCCTCCTCTTTTTTTTTTTACCAAAATGTGTTCTGTGTTTTCTATGTGAATGCAGTTTGTTGTCTAAAGTACACTAGTGACAGGGATGATTAAAAAACAATGAGGCCATTATGTGTGCATACATGTGCATGCATGTCTATGTGTTTTTTTTAAGAAGGGGGGGAAATTAAGGGAATGGTCTTAAGCTTTCCTAATCCCATATGCAGGGATTCCCATGCAGAGAAATTACAAGTATTGTGCAATTTAGTCTTTCAGTACTATATGGCACACTCAAAAATGTATTTGCTACTAATAAATTGCCTGTTCCAGTGCTTTGTTATGATGTCTACCATATATTTAATAAACAGAGAGCAGTTTTAAAGAAAGTTGATGCTGAAACCTTATTATTTATCCATTAATAAATATTTTAAAAGTTATAAGTGGCATGCCAGCATTGTGATGAACATGATTCATGCAAATCAGTAGTGCTTTTCTTTACCTAAAGTGTCACTGAGAAGTTATATTGGTTAATTATGTATATAATGTCATGAAATTAGTGTAGACATTTTCTATTTCTATGTCTTTACTATGTTACATTTTATTACCTTCTATTCTTGCTGTAGTTTTAAGAAGAAAAAATTCTTCTTATTTTTCCTTAGTTCACTCATAGTTATCTTGGGTTTTACAAAGGTCAAGTTTACCTCCCTATATTTCCTTCTTGTTTCTGTATCCATGACTTTCCTTTTCTGATTTCCATTATTACTCAATGCATCCTTGAACTTACATGATTTTAATTCTGCCATCTAAGAAACATTGAAGCTTCTCACATAGAGTTCAGTTAACATTGACCTTGGGCTGACCGCAAGCATGCATTGTTTCAGGTTTTTTGTATTTACACTTCTCAAGGCTTGTTAAGTGCCTGAGTCAACTGTAAGCACCATCCTTGACTACTGATCAGAATGTTCCTTCAGTCATTATTTCTATCTTTTCCTTTCCTCTTTATATTATCTTATTCACCTTAGCTTACTTATATACAAACAATATATTTAAATGTTGCATCAAAATGTAGTAAACTGGTGAGGGATAGCAAGGTGAAAAGAAAAGGACCTAGGTTTGTCCCCATTTTGGAGTTTAAAATTAAACTCCTTTTGCCATGTCTGCATGTGTTGCTAATTTTCTGAACACATAACCTGACTACATCATTCTATTAATGTATTAAATATACATGATCAAGCATTGGACAAAAATGCCATATTTTGAATAATGATAACAAAAATGTATGATACACAGACAGAACAAACTGAGGTCTGAGCTCAGAACATGAATTCAGCTAGTGTTTGAATTATGACTGTAATGGAGCCTGCCCATTACAACTGTAACTTGCAACAATCAGAAAACCATTTTTTGTGCTGTAGTTGTTAAGCAAATAACAGGATTGTTAAGTGAATCCATTGTGCACAATGGTGTGGTTATGCTGAAAACTGGAAATAAAGTCTGTCTTTTTTTCAAAACTGTCATAAGATCATGTGATGCTGTAAAATATGACCATGTTGCAGAGTGCCCAAAGTGCACACTGGGGAGGGATGAGAATTGAAACATCAGATCTGGGTTATAAGTCCCCTTTTTAAGGCCAGTCTTATCTTTGAATGGTTGATAATTAATCAGTCAAAAGACACGGACTACCTGTATATTACATATATTGCCCCTGATTCATAGAATACTATATTAAGCAAAGGATGTAAAATAGATGAAAGTAAAATGGACTTTGTTTAAATACATAGACAAGAAAATGAGGTTTCCTTAAATAATATTCATGCCAAATAAGTGTGAATAAGTTCACATGCTTTCAAGTTGTATGTCTGTATTTGAATGCTCTCTAGTCAAATGGAATACAGGTATCTTCAATCACATATAGATAACCTGTGAAGTTGTAATTGGAAGTTTGTACAAGTTATATCACTGGAATAATGACATTAAAATGACATTATTATGCAAATGAAGTATATTAATGTACATTTATATGCATTATTGTAAACTGATGTCAGTTAACACACATAATGCCATTTGCATCATTTGTATAAAGTTTTCATGAAAATAATGCAAAACAACATGAATGACATAAAATTAATGACTACTTAATATAAATTTAACATATACTTCCTTATATGGACTATTTTAATTGCAACAAGTTCTCTGTTATTTCAGGAGCATGTCTACATTGAAATTTGGTCTGCTGCTCTGAAGTCCATTAAACAGAAGTTTCACTGTAAATACTTGGATAAACCAAAATAAATAAGGTAGCTTTTACAAGATTCCACAATTCCACACCGTAAGTCATCATTTTTGATATGGTTGTAAGACTAATTAATCAATAAATTACCTACTTGGATAGAAACTTCTAAGGTTTTTAAAAGTGAACCTCAGAGAAAAATCAGATCTAGAAAAAAAAAATCCAGTGCTCTATGTATTTTCCCGGAAATCAAAGCACAATTTCCTATGATATTCTCTTGTTTAAATAAGCTTTCACTGTTCCTTTATGACTTCCTGGCCTACAGGAGGATTGCCAATAATGTACATGGAGATAGAGAAGATGCTGTTGTCCCACATTTTGCCACCATTTCATACATGGGTTGGTGCAGTGATGACAGTTTGTCACTATATGTGAACATCTTTTTGGGGGTTTTGCAGTTACACTCATCTGCATCTGTTAGTCACTAAATCCAATTTGGGTGATACATAGTGTGCTGAAAACACTGGATGAAAGATAACAATGATAAATAAGCCAGAATTGCTTTTATGAGGCGTGGTCTGATATTGCCTGGTTAAATGATTTTTAGCAAAATAGAAAATTTGTGTTCTGTAACATTGAAAACCAGCCTTTTCTCACACTGGCACAGAAAATAACCTAAAGAATTTCCCCAAATACTTAATTATGTCATTGGCAAGGGGAAAACATGAATCATGGTTATCCAGATATCACTATTATGAGTTGCTACAGATAGGCCTTGACTTACAACCACAACTGAGCCCAAAATTTCCATTGCAAACAAGACAATGGTTAAGTGGGTTTTGTTCCCCCTTTATGACCTTTCTTGTAACAATTGTTAAGTGAACCATTGCAGTTGTTAAGTTAGTAACACAGTTATCAAGTGAATCTGGCTTCCCATTACCTTTGCTTGTCAGAAGGTGACAAAAGGTGATCACCTTGGGACACTTCAACCTCATAAATATGGGCCAATTGTCATTGGTTGAATTTTGATCATGTGACCATGGAGATGCTACAACAGTCATAAGTGTGAAAATTGGTCATAAGTCTCTTTTTCCAATGTTGTAACTTTGAATGGTCACTAAAATAAAGGTTGCAAGTCAAGGACTACCTTATTATACTGACTAATTGTCAGGATCTTTTTAACTATATGCAAATGAAGAATGCCAAAAGGCTTTTAAGATGTATTTGGCAATTGCACTAAAGTAAGCCACATTTTTCTTGGAAGGATAGTGAACTGTGGCTGTCTGGATGCTGCCAAATTATAATTTATAACAGCCTCAATAAAGATATTGATCCCTTTAAGGTTTGTCTGTTTATACCAAACTGAGTCTTGTATCTTTGCTCCACTCAGTTGTCTGTATATGCAAGTTGTGGTGAACTTTGGTTTCTTCTAGGCATTTTTTCTTAGGCCACTACACTGAAGAAATTAAACAAATTTAACTTTAGATTCTTTCCAATCAATTTTTCAACTGCTAGATTTCTTTCTTAAAGGGAATTTGAAAAAAAAAAAGATTAGTGAAAGATGGGATGTGAACAAAGTTTAGTTTGAGATATATTTCCAGAAGGATCTTTGTAGTATTTTCAGTTCTTTAATACTGTCCATATGCAATTATTCCATTATCAAAGATATATATTCCAAAAAAGAATTAAATCTGTTGAGATATTACATTATGACAATTTTGCCTAAGTGCTTTCTCAAAGATGTGGGCTGTTTCCTTTTCCATTTTCCTAATTGTATGAGATGTGGTATATACATTCTTCCTCTTAAGATAGCATATTGATGCTATGTGTCATTGGTACAAAGCACTTATGAAATCTTGTCCATAATTACAGCTTTCAAGCTCCACACAAGAACATTTCTCTGACCTACTAATTGCACTGCCCTTTATAGTCCATCTTATTGATTAAACATCTGTTAGTGTTTGGGCAAAATGAGAATGCACTTGCAATGCAATGTGTCTGGTTTATTAAATTCTGTTTAAATCAGTCCTAACTGAAAATCAGAGCTAAATGCATTGTATATTCTTAATTGTATCATGGCATTGTGTCCCATTCCCTCTCCTGCCCTATGTTTGTTATTCATGCTGTTTTACCATTCTATTCATGCCTTTTTTCAGCAACAGAATTCTATTCCCCTAAGAATTCACTATATTGAAATCTTTTCTGGTAGCTGAAATGTATCTCTGGCACCACTGGATAATTTAATGCAGACCTTTACCTTTCATTCATACATCTTAATCTAATTATTCAATAGTTGTGGACATGCAAAGGGCTCTTATATATGCCTTATTTTAGCCTGCTTTACCTCCCTTTCTATAATAATAATAATAATAATAATAATAATCGTAAATAATTTATTTTGAAAAAGAAGCCCATAGTAGGTTGTAAAAGATCATTTGCTTCCATCCCCTTAACACAAATTAATGTTTTTTTGAATGTGATGGTATGTTGCTTTCCTATGGGAAATTAAAGATTTCTTATAGCAATGTGGCAACTGGGAAACATCATAGTATCTTTCCAGTTTCTTCTATTACAAGAATAATAACAACAATACCAATATCTGGAGAAAAAAACTAGATAAAGACAAACATGAACAAAGAAATATATAATGCTAATTTGCCCTGATTTGCTGCCTGTTGTATCATGAGTTCCTGACAGATATTTATCAGCATTAAACATAAATGAATCTTTTTCAATTGTAGCTGACTTTTACGAAAAAAAGGAAATACTATCATTGATGTAAAAGTGTAAACTTTATCTCAAGGTGTTATCCTACATATATTTTTTAACTTGAACTTAACTGATGAAAGAAACATTTAATTTTTATATGTTTCTTTCATCAATTAAGTTCAAGGTAAAAGACAGCCAGTGTGGTGTAGTGGTTAAGGTACCAGGCTACAAAATAATAATAATAATAATAATAATAATAATAATAATAATAATAATAATAATAATAATAATAATAATAATAATAATAATAATAATAATAATAAAGTTGGAAGGGACCTTGGAGGTCATCTAGTCCAACCCCCTGCTCAGGCAGGAAACCCTATACCACTTCAGACAAATGGCTGTCCAGTCTCTTCTTAAAAACTTCCAGTGTTGGAGCATTCACCACTTCTGGAGGCAGGTTGTTCTAACTGTCAGGAAGTTTCTCCTTAGTTCTAAGTTGCTTTCTCCTTGATCCCATCTTAGGCATAAAGGCAGCCAGGTGACCTTGAGCCATTCAGTTTCTCTTAGCCTTTTGAAGAAGGCAGTGGCAATCATTTCCTCAAAATACTTGCCAAGACTTATTCTTGCACTTGCCAGGAGTCAGCACTAACTAAAATGTAGAGGGGAGGGAGGGAGGGAGGGAGGGAGAGAGAGAGAGAGATCCCAAATTATTTTTAAAAAGGCCAAATGGATATTTTAAAACTTTTATATCACTTCTTAAACTTCCCTACAATTGGAGTGCCATGCAAGGGGAAAAGCATTGTCTTTCATTTTGATCAATCATAGACTTCAAAAATTTCATATTTTTAAACCACTTAGACTCAACTGTCTTATTTTAGACAACTGATTTAAGTACAAATCTGTCTTTAACCATTATTTTTAAAACAACATTTTTTCTTATCATACCATCCCCAAGTTGCTAGGCATATTCAAAATTAAGGCAGTATTTCAATCTACCAAGTTTTTCTATAGATTAAAAAAACATACTAATTTTAAAAAGTGTACATTTATTTATACTTACTGCTTTCTATAAAGTATGAAGCTTTTTTATATAGCTTCTCATAATTCATAAGATATTGTACTTTCACTGTTTTATGTGAGTTCTTATGAAGGCTTTTATATATATCTTATCTGTTGGGTGAGGCACCCGGTCTACCAAATATAAATCAGTCTGTTCTGCATTTTGCTCCAATCTAGGAGCATATTTTTGCAGGCAGACCTCATATACTGTGAACACTATAAATTCAAAATTTTGTGGATGACAAAGAGTTAGTGGGAGACTAGTATACCTATTTCAGGCTCATTTGCCCTCATCAGCTAGTCTCCCACTAACTCTTTGTCAGCCACAAAATTTTGAATATATATGTGTGTGTGTGTGTGTGTGTGTGTGTGTGTGTGTGTGTGTGTGTGTGTGTTGAGGAAAATAGTTGAACACCAGTATAAATATAAAAACAACTGTTTAATAAACTAACAACTGTTTGATAAACTTAGCTTTCGTCAGCTAACTGCCGACATCGTCAGAGTGGAATGCCGGAGGTTCGAAAGCCTTCCTATCAGCTGTTTGGCACGTAAGCTCTGTTGCACCTATCAGCTGTTCAGCACGAGGTTCTCAGGGCACCGCGCACAGTCATGTGCTGGCTGGATTCTTTGCACAAAGTGCAACTGGGAGGTTCATCTCGCTCCATCGCGTGCTGTGGGATCTGATCTGCAGGGAGAGAAAGCAGATGCCCTCGTGGGGCATGTAAGTGGTTTGCCCACCCTCGCTCCCCCTTTTTATATCATATATATATGATTCAGTTTCAGTTTCAGATAACATATTGATACAATATTTTTGTAACTTTCAGAAATATTCGTTCTTTTCAGTTACACTTTTACAGGAAACAATAAAATACAGCAGTTTTAAACTGTGCATTTTTTTAATTTTAGAAAGATCTTCGTATGCACATTCTAATATTGTTCTCTATACCAGACAGTGGCGTAGCGTGGGTTGTCAGCACCCGGGGCAAGTAATTTGCGCCCCCCTCCACAGTGGGCGGCGTCGGCGACCCGGCGGCTCGGCTCGGATTCGCACAGCCAGCACTGCAGAGAGAGTGAGTGAGCCAGGCAGGGGCAGAGAGCTGCGAGTGCGAGCGCCCCCCCCAGATGTTGTGCCCAGTGTGGCCGGGCCCCCCTGCACCCCCCACGCTACACCTCTGATACCAGAATGTAGTCTTGCAACTCTTCATCTGCAGAGATTCTTTTGCAACTTACTACTGGTATTTTAGGAGAAAACCTGACTCACTTGATGATTTACTGTATTCACAGAATGGTTTAGCTGATACAGAGTTCAAGGACTCTGATAAACAACCAGTTATGATGGAATAGCACTCAGAGTGAAACTGACCTGGTCCCACTGACTTTAGGAAATGAATTGGCCTGAAATTCAACTGCTATGATTTATCTAATCTGGAATTGCTAAGAAGTCCATCTAGAAACATCAGTATAGAAAGCATGTTTCGCCATTATGCTCTGGCAGCTACCCAAACTAACTAATGCATCCCTACCTCTAGCTCATTTAGCATTCTCAAGGCATTAAGCATTTTATATTCCTAAAACATATCCTGTGAAAAGTAATGCAGCTAGGAATAAATCTATGGACGGAACACACTTCTGAGAAATGAATTAGAGATGGGAACAAAAGCAAAAATCAGCAATGATGTCTGGAAAATCTATGGGGGAGGGAAGCAAAAAGAAGAAATCCATCTAAGTAGGGTTGATTCAATCAAATGATATATAAGAGAGCTATGTAATTGGCCTGAAATGTGAAGGTTTTCAACTTCATAATAGTACTTCATGATTGACAGTGTTGTGTCCTGAGCCTGAAAAAGCAGGCTCAGGATGTTGCAAGAGTCCCGGGCATTTGCAGAAGTTGCCCGGGACCAGACTGAGTGGCGCCGGCCTTGCGCACATGCGTAAGGCGGGAAAAGATCGCCTCGTGATTGGTTGTATTTGTCCAGGGACCAGAAGGTATAAATAGAGGCCTGCGTGCCTCTGCTCGGGTTGTTCGTAGATTGGAAGCAGAGAATAAAGACTTGTTAGAAATGCTTCGCCTCAAGCGCCATTATTCTCCGGACTTAAGAGACAGCATAAAGAAAAAAAGTAATTTCATAGTTTCTTGGCTTTAAAAAGAAAAAAAAAATAGAAGCATTTAGAAATCTTCCTTTTAATTTCTTTAAGTGGTAAAACAACTTGTACTTCAGTTCCATAATATCAATTATTATGAAACTGAAGATATTATATATATATATATATTATTTAGAGAACACTCATCTTAAGGGGCCTTGAAGATATTTAGTCCAACTGACTGCCATTAACCATCCAGCTTCTGAATAATGAATATAAATTGATATAAGGAAAATTGGATTTTGTAGTAAAAATATTATGCATGTTATATAACTATATAACTGTAAACAGTGTATATGTGTAATCAGAATGTGCTAGTTTTATATCAACTGCTTCCTTCTAGCCCTAAATATACCTTCTTAATGTCCAATAGAGCAACAGTTTCATTGGGAATGGAATCACCATTGTTGCTATCTCTTTAAGTACAATTGTAATTTAATATGTAAAATGTACATCAGTTGGAATGATATTCCCACCTAATGAATGAATGAATATTTGTTTTATGTATGAATATTGTTTTATATTCTTTATCATTCACCATAATATAGAACATATTCCCCTATTTTACATAGAATTTAAATTCTATGAAGCACCATGGGCATTTTCATTTTCAGACCATCAGGATTGGGATAAATTAGCATCTGCTCTTTATAACACAGAGAATTAAGAAACTCAAAGGCAATTTGAATTTTGCACTGTATGCCATTTTGTATGAATCATGTCTGGCAACAAAATGTTTTATTTTTAAGATAATAAGGGAAAAATATGAAAAATGAGCACTAGAATCTGACATAAACATCAGATCAAGGGAGTATGTTGCTGCCTTTTTTCTTGGAATTCTGCTTTATTTCCCCTCCTAATGTTTTTTTTTCTTTTCTGAAGATTGAATTCATGCTACAATCTGATTAGTTACCACAGCCTTCAGAATACTGCCTGTCTGCACCAAATAAAAGAGTAAAAACACAACAGGGAATATAGATTCACTTTGATCTGACTTTGGGTCACAACTCAGGATAGAAGTTCACCAAAGACACATCAGCAGTCATGGAATACAAGGACAGATCCTCCCTAATGGAAATTGTTTAAAAGTAGTGGGCAGGAGATAAGGGAAACAAATAGAAAGAAATAAATTCTCTCAAAGTTTTGTAACAGATACTGCTGCTTCTTTTCAAGGCAACAATATCAGGAATGAGTGGAGGGTGCTAATTTTTCAGATGACACTAAATTATTCAGGTCAGATCAACAGGAATGGGCAACTATATCCCTTTATGACCTGTGGGCTTCAACTGCCAGAATTCCGGGTTGTAAAGGGCCTTAATTGCCCATCCCTGTTCTAAACAATTTGTCAAAGTGAGATTAGACAAGAAAATGGCACATGCTAATCAAGATATATAAAGCTTCAGTATGCATATGGATTTAATACGTAGGAAGTATTGCAAGCTGGGAATTTAATCTCAGTTTCACATCTAAAATAACGATAGTTCTCTTGTAATTTAGGCTTATGGTTTAATAAAAAAAATCTGCTCCAAAAGCAATACAAGAAGCAAATTTTGTATTAGAGATAATTAAAGGACGAAATACAATATTTCCTATACAGAATTATACTGTCATTAGATTAATACAATATGTATTTATATTATAATTATTTTATTATTATTTCCTAAAATCTAATTTTACAAAAATTCTGCTCATGATTGCATCTGTGGTAGGAAGACCATCCTTTGATTTAAAATGATGCTGAATAATACCATGGTTTTTCTTGTGCTGAATGAGACTAATTTCACTGTAGAAAAGAGAATCTCCAACTCTATTTAAGAGGTGATAGCCAGTACATTAGTCAATTGTACCATTCATAGGGTTAAAAAAGATAAATTATAGTCCAAGACACTAGAGAACACCAGCTGGATCAAGGACATCTCTGTCCATTTTAGTTCGTTAGAGGTAGGACAATGAGGTCAGAACTATTAAATTTAATCACCAACCCCAAAAGATCTTTGAGAGGGGGTGATAAATGGATTGTCCTGTTTTGCACTGAATATTTTGCAACTCAGTTTTAAATGTTGGGTTTTGATTTTATTTATTTATATATATAAAATATATGTATAAATGTGTGTATGTGTATATGTACATGTATGGATATTTATATATTGTAATAAATATCTGTAATACAGCATATTTCCCAATTAATTATATTATAGTTTATAATTATAAAACACATAAAATACAATATTAAAGTTGCTTTCAAATCAAAATGTAAACATTACAAATTAGAACAGAAATAAAATAAAGCCAAAGTATAATTTTAGGTAGGTGACATTATGTGCAATGTCTTACTTTGCTATTAGATACTTTTATTTTCCTTCCGTATCACTAAATTACAAATTTACAGATCTTTTAAGTGATAGTAGGTAAGAAGAGACATTACTTAAAATGCTAGACTGGGAAAAATCCCCAGGTGCCTACAAAGTTCATGGAGTGTACAGGAATTTTGAGCTGACTCTGGAGATAGGAAATGAAGGAGAGAAAGTAGGAAAAAAAATTACATAGTCCTGAGAAAGAAGATTCATGAGAAATAAAGTCAGCATAACCATATCTTGATTTTATTTAATTTAAGATGTAACAGAAAGAAACTTGGACAGTATTTCAAATTCTATTATTCTACCTTAAGGAATACTCCTGAGATCTCTGCCATGTCTATCTTTTGACCTGGCTTACCTCAAAGGGTTGATTCTAAGTGACTGCTACTTTTTGGACCAATCTATTTTGCATCACTATGTAGATTTTTAACCCAGGCTTAATAGATATACATATGATCAAACTTTCTATTACAGCTAGTAATAGTGATACATACTGTAACCTCTTCTTAACCCAAATTTTGGATACTGTTCACCACTTACCAGTAATTTTAGAGAAATGGCAAGAAAAGGGTAAAAAAAAAACACCTTGATTTTCTCTCTCTCTCTCTCTCTCTCTCTCTCTCTCTCTCTCTCTCTCTCTCTCTCTCTCTCTCTCTCTCTCTCTCTCTCTCTCTCTCTTTCTCTCTCTGTGTGTGTGTGTGTGTGTGTGTGTGAGTGAGTGAGTGAGTGAGTGAGTGAGTGAGTGAGTGACGGAAAGGGGGAGGGACTTTGGTTAAACATCCATTTTCTATTGAAAGATGAGATAATAATGCCAGCTCAGAGTTAAGGAGCCAGCTTTCAGCAAAATTGTATTCTGAACCACTAATGATACATTTCAGAAGCAACGCAGGAAAGAACCCCAAATTTGCATAGAACTCTTCTATGGCTCAAGGCTATGAACGAACCTCTTTGCTATGAGAATGAGGTTCAGATGAGATTTAGTTTTTTCCTATGCCAGACTTGTGCCATGCCATGAAGTATTGCTCTGGCTTCTTCTAAGAATGCCAGAAATGCTGCCAACTCAGCTGAATGGGTTTCTCGAGGCTGTGCCAGTATCAAACTTTATACTATCATAATAGCGTAAGATGGGTATTATTTTCTTTTATGCTGGGGGAATAGACAGATAGACAGATAATTTAGACAATCCATTCTGTTTTAATACATGACAGTTTTGCATGTGTTCAGTATTAAGTTATTCTGTCCTAGTTTTTATTTTAAAATATTCCTACTTAATTTACAATGCATATTTTATATTACTTTGTATCTATTTTGAGCCTAAAAGGAAAGCATAAAATGCAGATAAAATTAGAAGACAAATACATTACAGCTTCCATATGAATTGAGAAAGTGAAAATTGAATAGATATGTTGAAAAAAAATGAATTGATGAAACTTCAAGCATCCTCATGATTAATACTATTATTTGGTTAACATCCCACATTGTGGGATTGCACTGGACTTTCACTGAAGAATCCTGGAACAATTCTTCAGCTGCTACTAGAGTAGCCCCAGAATAAATCAGCTCACTGGCATGGCATGATATACAAAGTGCAAAGATTCCTTGGAATATTAGGCTACGTTCAGTCCTGTGTAGCACCTTAATATATATACATATTATCACCTTTTGTATGATTAGAAAATAGCATATATACGCACAGCCTTTTTCTTCCAGAATTAAGTTAGGCTACAATTTTTTCTGCACTTCTAATTCGTATTAATTTTCATTCTAACCAACTGGGGAATTAGTAGTTTTCAGGTGGAATATTTTATGATTTCAAATCAGGATTTAATCGCATAAAATCATGGTCTCTGATGGGCACATAGGAATGTAATACTGAACTTTAAACTGGCAAGCAGACTAATGCCTCTAGATTAGCTAAAACTGCAATAAATATTTATAGCCATTTTTTTCCTGGCTGCATATCAAATTTCCTGTTTTTCCCCCCCCCTGGAATATTGAGCATAGACACATTCAGAGAAATATACCTTGAATGATTAACTTCCATTCTGTGTTGTTCACTGAAAAAAAAATGCTCAAAATGACAAAGGAACAAAGACAACAACTATTCCAATGCTTTTCTGTGATGCCTGGCTTTTCCACATTCCCTGTCATGCCATAAAAGGAGAAAAGGAGAAAAAAAATATAAGGCATCATCATGGATAAGGCTGTGACAAGTAGGAATGGCTTTGAGGGCTTCACTGCAGTCTTATGAGCAAGAACAAATTCATAGAATTTCTTATGTTGAAAAAAGGTAGAAGATGAAATACTATATACAGTACTATCAGATGATGAAAGATAATGATAAATGTAATAAGTGAATCTATAGCAGACTTCTACTATGCATTCACAATATCTAATTTAAAGAATCATTGATAGTGTTTGCTTATTAAAATTTGGACAAATACTAATGCTGGTAGATACGCAATAACCAGCACAATGTTGATTATAGTGGAGTTGTATGAACAAGGAAACATTACGCTTGTTTTCATATATTCTATGAATGGATCAGAAAATTAAAAGAAATCTGTCGATTTCCAATGAAGTAGTAACAAGAACAATTTTCTCTGTTGCAAAAACATATTCATATTTTGTGAATATACATATATATAATTTTGTTGTCCCTGCTTTGTATATTGCTCTTGCTTTTCTAGTGAAGCCCAAAGGGATATTTGTTCGAATAAAAGTTGTTATTCTCTTCTAGTATTTGTATAATAAGATGTAATATTATATCAGTAGTACTTAGCAAAGCACTGGAGTACTGTTTTTTTTAAAATTTGGTAACATAGAAAAGAACTACACATTCAAATCTCAGTATCATAATGGAAATTATTCATCAAGCTATTTCCCATGCTTTCTTTAACAAAATGAATGCTAAACTCCCATCAGCAAAATTTGGTTACCAATTAAGGTTTTGAAATTGCCAAAGCTAGTTTGATGTATGTCTCTCAAGGCTTCCTGTGGATTATACAAAAAAAGATATAAACTCAATTACTGTATGATGAAAAAAACCCATCCCACCCCCACAACTGGACAGGTTTTCATATCAGTGGTGAGATAGCTCCAGTATACCAATTCAAATAGATTGGAGAATTACTATGGGGACCATGGTTTCACTTCTTTGCTTTCATTGCTCCTGGTAAATACTGTCTTTTCCATGCTTAGTTGACTTGCCTCTCCCTCTCTCTCTTTCTCCAATAATTCCTTTAAATAAGTCATCAGAATAAGGCTTTATTAGTGGAGCGGCCAGACATGCTAACTGTTCAGGGAAAGAGTTTTATGAACTTTGGGGAGCTGCATGGTTCTGAAGAACTTTCAAATCAGTATTATATATTTAATCAGCTATCTGACCACTCCAGTTCCTTGTGATATAAATTTCTCAGAATGAGGCTTCGAAATAAGCTAACTCTCAGAACAGTCACTTGAGGAGAACAAAAAACTGTTCCAAAAACTGTACATCTGACCTGTTTTCAGTCTTACTATTCCTTTTCTAATACAATTCCACATGATATCTAGCCTAGTATATCATGTTATACACAATATGTGTTGGAATTTTAATAAGGAGGAAGAAAGCTAATGTTGCTGTTTCCAGAATGTAGTGTTTCCTTCAAGATCTGATAGTAAAATAAGTGGTGATATATTTTTTGCTGTAAAGTGTTTTACATGGGAAAAAATGGCTCTGTATTTATTGTGACTTCAGTATATTCCTTGCATTCCTTTATATCATAAAAGCATAATCAATTCTCCAACGATCTTCAAAGAATCTGAACCTTGATTTTTCAATAAGAGTTCAATATCTACATAGGATATATATAGAAAAAAATAGCCCCTGAAGTTTATGTGTTCATCCATCCATCCATCCATCCATTCATATTTTCTTTTCAGTTCAGAGTGTAACTTTCAAGAAGAATAGTACTTGATTGTGTTGCAACCAACTATTATAAGTTATAAAATAGCTGCATTCCAAAAGAAGTAATAGCAGACTTTGGGATCTTGATATTAGCATTACATAAATTATAATCTATGATGAGTTTATTCTCTATAGCACAGGTGTCAAACCCGCCCCATCACATGACGTGTCACGATGTATCATGACTTTTTTCTCATTGCCACAGCTGAGATGGGAGCAGCCTTTGCATGATACAACTGGCCCATGGACCAGCAGTTTGACACCCCTACTCTATAGGATTTGACATTAAATGGTTAAATGGAAATACTGGACCTTAAAGATAAAAAGAAAAAAAAATGAAAGCAATTGTTATATCAGACCAGCATTTTCTATGTTGTTTTTGGGACAAGAGGACAAGAGAAAGGAACATAAAATGTATCTTTCTCGGTGTGGAAAGATATGTTCCACTACAAACAAACAAGCAAGCAAACAAACAAACAAAAACACAACACAGTATATTGGATATTTTTTAATTTTAAAACTCTGTAGTAATGCTAAAGCTAATGTTAAATTTATATATAAAATAAAAAAAACATTAACAGTATATAATAACTAATTTTCAAATACTTGTATTCCTTTTTGATTAAAAAAAAAACATTTCCATGTCACTACTTATTCCCCACCGAGGTTCACTTTGAGGTGGCTGTTTTGTAGGGAGTTTTTCCCCTTTTTCTTCTTTAAGACAATTAGTTTTTAGTTCAACTTTTCCAAAAACTATGCTGTGAGGTAGTGTGGTGACATACAAGACTTATGGAAGAATATTTTCATTTTCATTTAATTATCCAGCTGGGGTCTTGAGGCATCCATTTAATCACAGGATCTTCTGAGGAACTGGAAATGAATAACTGTAATATTTCTAGATTTTCCTTTTTAATTAAAAAGACTTGTTTTGCTATTGTCAATAGCTTTCTTAGTGAATGACTTCTTTGCTCTTCAGATTTGAGCAGAAAAACATACATACATGGGGTCAAGTCTGTTGTGAGTGAATAGGACTATTAATTTTGCTCAAACACTAGAAACAAAGATATTTTTAGGAAAATACACATAGATATCAGAGATGAAAGAATGAATAATGAACTGAAGAGCAACTCTATGAAGAGATACTGTATGTAAGAAAAGGAAAATTAACCTTACCTCAATGCATTATGCTTGGGATTTTCATACAATTTTACACTTCGAAATGAACAATAAGACGAAAGCTGTCCTCATGCAATATATTTTACTGAATTGCTGATTTGAATTACATCCTAATTTTTATTAAACAGAGTACTCAGAACTGCTAATATATTTAACATATAGAACAGAATACAGAAGTTTAGGAACAAATTAAAAACAATATTTATAAATTACAGGGAAACTATAAAAATAATTGAATTGGCTATTTTTTTCCCAGAGGCAAAGATAGTCCCAGGCAAGGAATTACATTTTACATCTTAGAAACAATGCAGGAATATATCATCTTTCACATGCAAGATGAACAAGACTTTGATAGTAGAGACATTTTTGAAGGAAATCTTATACAGAAAAATCTGTAACCAGATAGGCATTTAAGTGTTTAAATTTGAATGGCAGTGAAAAAAAATGTATCCAATAAGCATCTGCCAATATCTGCAGATCATTTAGGAAAGGCATAATCTGACATAAATGGCATGTATCAATTAGAACAGTTGTCATATTTTGCAGCAATTTCAATTTTGCAATTTGAGCAGTAACCTTATACAGGATGTAATTAAGATGGAGGTAAAATGGATGATCCTGAAAGGGTAGCGGCTAGTGCATTTGTAATTGTGTGAATGCATTTCCTACCAAATGTATGATCTATGAACATTAAAGATAAAAAGGATTTATTAGCTTAATGGATCACACACAAAATAGATTAAATTTCGAGTCTTAGTCCAGTGGCACTGTTCATACTGAAAATACTTTTATCTGACTGAGATTTAATTGAATTATGTTGTTGATACATGCTAAACTAGTTAGTGGGTCATGTCACGTTTGCAGCCAGTATAATGTAGGATTAAGGAGTTGGAGACCCAGGTTCAAGTGTGCATTTGGCCAGGCAAGCTCACCACATGGCTTTAAGCACATCACCATCTCTCAGGCAAACCTGCCACACAGGGTTGTTGTAGGAATATTTGGAGTAGGGAGCTACTATGTATCTAGCAAAGAAATTGTTGAAAATCTCATCATTGTGAGACATAGTGGGAACAGTTGGAAACAATGGTTTCAATAGGTGTGAAAAGAGGTAGCACACAGGGAAAAATAATGTTTTGGATAGAGAAAGTTCCAAAGATTGCATGTCAATTGTCTTGTTATAAGTCTTGAGATTTTGGCAACATGAAATAAGTCCCCTGACTCTGCATCAACATTGCAAAGGACGTGTCATTCTGCTTCAAATTCCATACTGATTTTTTTGACCCCCTACTTTTGTGTTTATAGGTATATGTGTGTGTATACACACACACACTCACACAAACATACACACATAAAGGTGGAGGGAAGAAGAAAGCTAAAATATTTTTATACCTTGCAGGTGGGAAGCATCATCTTAAAAAAATCTGTTGTATTGGAAGAAGGTATTTGCAGTTATACATAAATTATAAGGAAGAATAGATTTGTTTTTCAATCAAACAATTGCCATTCACATTTCTTTAATCAGACAACAGTCTTAACTGAATGAACTTGAATAATTTAATCATGGTTAACTTAAGAACCATTGTTTCCAGAAGAAGTGAAAAGCATCACTATCTTTGGTTGGATTAAGTTTCAGAAGTCCTAAACTCATGTTCAAGAGTGAAGTTACATGCTGGCTATAAATTACTTTATTTTAATCAAAGGCTACTGAAGTGTGACCACCTCTGATTGTAAATATCAAATGTTCTATTATATCATAAAGCAATGTTCTTTCCCATGTTAAAGAATGCATCTTCTTTAAAAAAAAATCTGTAAAATATTGAATGAAATTACTTTATTGATAACATTATGCAGCTAATTTTGTCCCCGGACATATATTTTAAAGAAACTTGTCTTTACCTGCTCACTACACATTATTGGGCTGTACAATACTTTTAAAGGTAATATGAGTAATCAGAGATAACACTTTAGAATCAAGCTTATTCTGTATTTTCAAGTATGTACTTAATTCTTTAATGGATTTCAAAATCTGGAGAATGCTATAAGATTAGGGAAAATGATTGCTGCTCTGTGCCCTTTTTGTTTGTCTACAAATATGTAAGTAGGACATTGAATAACAACATTATGTTATTCCCTATGCTATTCATACCCTTTTTTCCATAAAGTTTAGGTAGGGCAGTAAAAATCATAGCTATTAAAAGCCTGGGTCTGATTCAGTGGTGGGATTCAAATATATGAACAGCCGGTTCTCCGTGTGGATGCCGCTTCCAGAAGTCCATTCTGGGCCTGGGCAATAAAAAATTAGCTACCGGTTCTGCCGAAGTGGTGCGAACCAGCTGAATCCCACCACTGGTTTGACTCCTGAATATAACTAGTCCTATGTTTTGAAAGAGTTGCCATATCCCTTATTTCTTATTAATAGGAAGTTACAAATTTAGGTTCACTTTACATTTGCAGAATAAATTTTCAATGAAATATCTAGACATATATTCTCTGATCCCTTTCCTTTGGGTACAGTTATTTATTTTTTATTATGTTAATTCCACATATCCACAACAGGATATATCCTTTTTTAAAAATGTATATTTTATTAATTTTATACAGTAACAATTTTAGTATTTAATAAGCAACACATTATCTGAGTTTATGTGTTTAACATTGATAGTAATACAATTTCCATTCCTACCCTTTATTCCGTTTTTCTAACCATTTATAAAAATTTTCCCATGTTTGAAAGTATTCTGAGTCTTGTTTCCCCTTCATTTTCAATGTGAGCCTATCCATTTCTGCACAGTCCAAAATTTTTGTAATTATGTTTTCTTCAGATGGTATTTCTTCATTTTTCCAGTATTGAGCAAATATAATTCTCGCTGCTGTTAATATATGTAGTATTAAATATACACATTTCTTATCATAATTTTCTGATATTATGCCTAAAAGAAATAATTCCGGTTTGTAGTCTACATGTGTTCCTATCATCTTTTCTAGCCACCTATGTATTTTTGACCAATAGTTCTTTGCTTTAGGGCATGTCTACCAAAGATGATAATACGTGCCTGGATTTTGTCTGCATTTCCAACAATTGCTAGACACATTTTTAAACATTTTTGCTAATCTTGCAGGTGGTAAGTACCATCTATAGAACATTTTATATAAATTTTCTTTGTAAGTAGCTGCCCTCATTATTTTGTAATTTCTTTCCCATAGGTTTTGCCATTTTTCTAACTCTACATTGTTCCCAAAGTTTTTGCCCATGTTATCATTATTTCTTTAACTTGTTCATCTTCCATCTTTAAATTCAACAGAAAGCTGTACAGTTTCTTAACCAGTTTGTCATCTGATGATAATAGTATCTGGTCTAATGTTGTCTGGTCTTTGTAAAAACCATATATTTTTGCATCTTTCTCATATCTTATTTGTATTTGCAGGTGTGGCCACCATGATAGCTCAATGCCCTATTCTTTCAATTCTTGTTTAGTTTGTAGTGTCCCATCAATATTCAAAATATCTTTATAAGTCAAAAATTTCTCATAATTGATTAAGTTTGGGTGTACACACGCCTCCATTGTTGAGATCCATCCTGGTATTTTCATGTAAGTTCTTGATTTTACCTTTTCCCATGTCAAAAGCAGTGCATTTCTTACATAGTGGTTTTGAAAGTATTTGTGAATTTTGTCTTCACATACCATAGGAAAGCATGCCATCCAAGTTGTAGGCCATGCCCTTCTAGGTATAGTAGTCTTTTATTTCTAAGACTTATTCATTCTTTTAACCATGTTAGTGTGGCTGCTTGATAGTACCTCTATCTTCAAAGCAAGGGAATTTTATGACAGATACAGAGCTTTTCTCGAAGAAGGAAACTCAGAACTTCAACCAGAAGGGGAATTTAGAAAACAGGAAGACAGCATTAGAAGGAGCGGCCAAACAAAGAGAAGTGGAAGAAACAGGAACTATAAATCAAGAAGAAGGGGCTAAAGGGAAAGAACAGAGACAAACTAGAACAACTAGAAGAAGAAACCCTAAATATAATTTAAAAGGACATTGGGATACTCTCAATAAATATAAATGGATTAAATTCCCCCGTAAAGAGGAAAAAACTCTTTACACAATTACAAAAATTAAAAATGGATATAGTTTGCTTACAAGAAACACATTTTAAAAGACAATACTATAAATATCTGAAATGCCCCAAAATTGGGAAACTTCATTTTTCATTAGCACAACAAAAGAAAAGAGGAGTAGCTTTATATATCAAAGAAACATTGAATCCTAAACAAATCTACTTGGATGAACAAGGAAGAATACTAATGGTAGAAATAATGATGAATGAAAACCAGACATTGATGGTAGCAATTTACACACCAAATAACAAACAAGAAGAATTCTACCAAAGATTACACAAGAAAATACTGGAACTGGAGTACCAAAATATTTGTTTAGTAGAAGATTTTAACACAATTGTAGATGGAAAGTTAGATTACAAGAGTAGTAAAATAGGGAAATAAGGAAGGAATATTTTGCCTAAGGATTTTTTCAGAATGGCACTAGAAATTTGTATACAGAAGATATTGAGAGAAATAAATCTTAAGAAAACCCAATATACATTTTATTCAAACAGCCATAAATCATGGTCCAGAATTGACATGATATGGGTATTCCCTGAATTAAGAAGGAATATATAAGAAATTGTGATAGAAACTAATGTATGGGCGGACCACAATCCGATAAAGATGATGTTGAGAGGAACAAAGAAAAAAACAAGATGACTTTAAACCAATTCTTACTGAAAGAGAAAGAATTTATACAAAAAGCCGTAAAGGAAATGGAATTTTTCTTCAAAGAAAATAAAAAAGAAAATATATCACTCCAAAATGTCTGGGATATAGCAAAAACATATTTTAGAGGAGTAGCCATAACCTATATGGCGAAAAAGATGAAAGACTAAAAACAACAACTAAGCTTAAAGAAGAACTTACAAAATTAGAATTAGAACTACAAAGAGACCCACAAAAGAAAACTCTTAAAAAACAAATGGAGATAATAAAACACAAATTAAATCTAATGGAAGCTGAAGAAATGGCTCAACAAATCAAAAGAGCAAAACAAAACTTGTTTTGAAAATGCCAATAAGCCAGGGAGATGGTTGGCTTATAAACTGGAAAAAGAAAGAGAGAAGAAATTGATAAACTACAAGATCTGCGAGGCGATCTACAATGTCAAAATGATGCAATGCAAAAAAATTTAAAGAATTTTATGAAACACTTTATAATTCAGAAGAAATTCCACAGGAAAAAGTAAGGCAATATATAAAAAATGCTAAGTTACCAAAAATCTCAGAGAATTTCCAAAAATATACTAAGTTTGAAAATAACAGTGATCGAGCTGACAGAAGCCATAAAAAGATAAAAAAATGATAAAACACTAGGCCCAGATGGGCTACAGGCAGAATTTTACAAATGTTTACAAGATACATTAATTTTACCAAAGCAAGAAGTGTGTAATTATTATTATTATTATTATTATTATTATTATTATTATTATTATTATTATTATTATTATTATTATTATTATTATTATTATTATTTTATTATTTATTAAATTTATATCCCGCCCTTCTCCTTGCGGACTCAGGGCGGCTAACAATCGAATAAAAATACATAAATAACATTACAAGGTTAAAATTAATTAAAAGGAAATATTTACCTGTGATCTAATTAAAATGTAATTAAAACCCCCTCTAAAAGTTTCCCCTAGGCCAGTCCTGCAAGCTGGAACAACCATGTCTTAAGGGCGCGGCGGAAGGAAGGGAGATCAGGGATCACCCTGATCTCTGGGGGTAGTTCATTCCAGAGGGTGGGAGCTCCCACAGAGAAGGCCCTCCCCCTTGGGGTCGCCAGCCGGCACTGTCTGGCCGACGGCACCCTGAGGAGACCCACTCTGTGGGAGCGTACAGGTCGATGGGGTGTAATCTGCGGCAGGAGGCGGTCTCGAAGGTATCCGGGTCCGATGCCATGGAGCGCTTTAAAGATGATGGTCAACACCTTGAAGCGCACCCGGAAGGCCACAGGCAGCCAATGCAGCTCGCGCAGCAGCGGCGTTATATGGGAGCGACGAGTCCCTCCCAACACCGCCCGCGCGGCCGCATTTTGGACTAGCTGGAGCCTCCGGGTGCTCCTCAATGGGAGCCCCATGTAGAGAGCATTACAGTAGTCCAGGCGGGAGGTGACAAGGGCATGAGTGACCGTGCGTAGGGCGTCCCGGTCCAGAAAAGGTCGCAACTGGTGAATCAGACGAACCTGATAAAACGCCCCCCTGGTCACGGCTGCCAACTGGTCATCCAGTGTCAGCCGTGGATCCAGGAGGACACCCAAGTTGCGTACCCGATCCGAGGGAGTCAGTGTTTTGCCCCCTATAGTCAGCGATGGAATCAGCTGACTATGCCGAGGCGCCGGTAACCACAGCCACTCGGTCTTGGACGGGTTGAGCCTGAGTCTGTTCCTCCCCATCCAGACCCTCACGGCCTCCAGACACCGGGTCATCACGTCAAGGGAATCATTGGGGTGGCCCGGGGTGGATATGTACAACTGAGTATCATCAGCGTACTGATGGAAATCCACCCCGAAGCCACGAATGATCTCCCCCAGCGGCTTCACATAAATATTGAACAGAAGCGGAGAGAGGACCGACCCCTGTGGGACCCCACAAGTTAGGGGCCTTGGGGTCGACCTCTGTCCCCCTGCCAATACAGACTGCGTACGGTCGGTGAGGAAGGAGGAGAACCACTGCATCACAGTGCCTCCCACTCCCAACCCACCCAAACNCATTCACCAACGTGACCAATGCCGTTTCCGTGCTGTATCCCAGCCTGAAGCCCGACTGGAGAGGGTCTAGATAGACTGTTTCCTCCAGGTGCCGAGGAAACTGCTGTGCAACCACACTCTCAACAACCTTCGCCACAAAGCGCAGGTTGGAGACTGGGCGATAATTTGCCAATACGTCTGGATCCAGGGAGGGCTTCTTGAGGAGGGGCCTCACCACCGCCTCCTTTAGGACCGCGGGGAAGGCACCCTCCCGTAAAGAAGTGTTTGTAATTCCCTGGAGCCAGGCTCATGTACCCTCCCGAGCTGCCAGTACCAACCAGGAGGGACACGGATCCAATAAACATGTGGTTGCATTCAGTCTCCCCAGGATCCTGTCCACGTCCTCGGGAGCCACAGAGTCAAACTCCTCCCATATAACAGTCTCAAGACCTGCTCCCGCCACCTCCCCCGGGGCCACCCAGTCGGAGTCCAAACCCTCTCGGATCCGAGCGACTTTGTCATTCAGATATTGTGCAAATTCCTCAGCCTTCCCTGCCAGGTGGTCCCCCCCCTCAATTGAAGAAGGGAGTGGGTCACCCTGAAGAGGGAGGCCGGGCGATTATCTGATGACGCAATGAGGGTGGAGTAGTAATTAGACCTCGCCACCCTCATCGCCACAAGGTAGGATCTAACGTGCATCCTTACCTGTGTTCGGTCGGATTTGGTTCGGGTAACCCTCCAACTGCTCTCTAGGCGTCTTTTCCGGCGTTTCATCTCTCTCAGCTCCTCGGTAAACCAAGGAGCTAGTTGAGATCTACGTCGGGTCAGAGGCCGCAGCGGCACGACTCGGTCCAGTGCTTCGGCTGCGGCCACATCCCAGGCCGCAGCCTGATGTTCCGCCAAGTCGTGACCTAGCTCCTCGGGATATGGCCCAAGCTCCGTCAGAAACCTCTCCGGGTCCATCAGGAGCCTGGGATGGAGCCATCTAGGCGGTTCCATCTCCCTGCGGCGAGGGGAAGCAGTCCGGAAGTCCATCCTAAGGAGTGCGTGATCTGACCATGACAAAGGCTCTATAATTATCTCCCCCATTTCCAGATCATTCTGCCACTGGCCAGAGACAAAAATTAGATCGAGTGTATGTCCTCCCGTGTGAGTGGGTGCATGAACTAATTGGGTCAAGTCCATGGTCTTCATGGAGGCCAAGAACTCCCGAGCCACCGCTGACGTTTCGCCCGCCGACGGCAGGTTGAGGTCCCCCATAACTATAAGTCTAGGGGTCTCAACCGCCACCCCAGCTATCACGTCAGCCAGCTCAGGCAGGGCCGTTGACACATAGCAGGGGGCCAGGTATATTATCAACAGGCCCACTTGCACCCCTTGCCCCCACTTCACAAGGAGGGACTCTGCACCGTCTATCTGAGGCACAGTGGCCTCCCTTGGACACAGGCTCTCCCTTATAATGACCGCTACCCCCCCGCCCCTACCCCGGG
>NW_015386714.1:570976-578102 GCF_001527695.2 Protobothrops mucrosquamatus
TATTCACCACGGACCTGGCATTGCACAGCATCAGCCGATGGTCCCGGGCCTGAGGATCTGAGGTCCCTGGAAGTCGAGTAGAGCTCTGAGGATCGGAGCACCCACAAGCTTGTAAGCAGCGTGTGCGTGCTCCCAAAACCCGATATGGTCCTCTGCTCCCGCCATATCTGCCCCTCCCACTGACCGTACCTATCACACCTACTAAAAGCCAAATTACCAAATACATGGTAATATTATGCTAATACCCAAAGAAGCTACAGACTTGACCCTGATAAAGAACTACAGACCAATATCTCTACTAAATATGGACTATAAAATATTTGCTTCAATAATAGCAGAAAGACTACAGAGATTCTTGACTGAATGTATACATTCAGACCAAAATGGATTTTTTACCAAATAGACAAATAAAGAACAATTTAAGAATAATTTTAGACATATTGGAATATTACGAAATGCACCCATGGAAACAAATGGTTTTGATTTTTTTAGATACACAGAAAGCCTTTAACAACGTCAATTGGCAATTTATGGTTCAACAACTAAACCATATGGATTTTGGAGAAAATTTTATGAATATAATCCAAACAATTTATCATAGACAAACAGCTAAAATAATTGTGAATGGAGATTTCATGGAGAGCTTCAATATTAAAAAAGACACAAGACAAGGATGTCCATTATCCCCACTATTATTTATCTTAACTTTGTTAGTGTTGAACAAGAATGTTAGACAGTATCCAGAAATCAAAGGAGTGGAGATAAAAGATAAAAAGTACAAACTACAAGCATTTGCAAATGACCTGGTATTTATAGTGGAGGATCCGTTAAATACAAGTCCTAAATTATTAGCAAAGATTGAAGAATTTGGAGAAGTAGCAGGACTGAAAATTAATAGAGAAAATACTAAAGTTATAGTTAAAAATCTCACAGATAAACAACAACAAAAAAACAACTATCAGTAAAAACAGACCTGCAAGTAGTTAAGAAAGTTAAATACTTGGGGATGTATCTAACAATAAGATGAGCAACAATAAATAAGACAATTATGTAAAATTATTAAAAGAAATAAAACTAGATTTAGAAAAATGGAATTTTTTTTACCAAAACTACTCTTTTTATTTCAAACAATACCGATAAAAAATGACAATTTTTTTTCAATGATATTAAAATTTATCTGACAAGGGGGAAAAGCTAGAATCAGACTGAAGATGTTACAAGAAGCACAAGAAAATGGCGGCTTTGGCCTACCAGACTGGGTCTTATACTATCAAGCAGCAGGATATATCCTTTTTTAAAAGCAGCTTCTTCTTTGTAGCAACTCCTGGTGGAATGACAATACAGTCCCATTTAGGCTTTACTACCATTGTTACCATTTGATCTGCACTTAGTGTCAGTGAGCAATTGCATTTGATAAATATATTGTTTTAAACACCATTTCCATTCACCTTTTAACATGCCATACTATTGATACCCAACTACAAAAGCAACTTATCTGAACATTGACATTTTACACAATTAAGGCATTTTTGCACTTGTCTCTCATACTCCTTCCAGCTGTTTCTGAAACCAACTTCAAAATTTCCAGTCCAGATTGCAGTGGATTGGCAATGAGAATAGATTAGTGCTTAGTCTGAGTTACTGCAAGACCTCTCTGTTTATTCCCAGGCTTTTTCCTCTTTCCATCCATTCCAACAAGATAAACCTCCCTATTGGGTCCTGTGTGGATGGGTGTAGTGCTGCCTGCTTTCACGTTTTAAAATTGTTCAGTTGTCACTAGCCTCTGTGGTTTTGTTTTCTTTATATTCATTGATGTTTGCACACATGGATACCTTCACTCCCATTTTCTTTCCGACATCTCTTCTGGGCAGAGAGCTCTGACATTGTTTCTGGGATTTGTTTGAGTCCTCCACCAGGCTTGGAATCAAAGCCAAAAGTGCTTCTACCATGACTAGGACCACTTTAGCCTTTACTTTCTATATCCATTCTAATTCTTCTTCAGGACCTGGTACTTCTCTAGCTTCTCATATTCCTTCCTGATGTTGCTGTCACTTGGCTTCACTATATCTACCATTACTGCTGTTTTCTGGTCTTGTCTACTACCACAACATCCGGTTGAATGGCCAGTACCTGGCTCTGGAAGTCCCACAGGAAATTAGCCCTTTTATTCTTCACAATCTTCTTTGGAATCTTATATCTAGACTTGGCAGGATCTAGCCCATATACTGTGCAGATGTTCCTGTACAGAATGCCAGCTTCTTGGTTGTACTGTTCAATGTATACTGTTCCTATCTGTATCTTATACCCTGCCACTATGTCTTGGACTGTTTTGGAGGCTTCATAGTCTGAACCTTGGATCCTCGGATCTGGTGCTTAGTCCCTGTTCTTGTGTATCTATGATCAGTGCCTTAGTACTGTCTTTTAGTCTAGCTCTTTCCATCATTTAGTGGGAATTCCTAATGTCAGTCAACCCAGCTATCTGTTGATGGTACATTCCATGCACGATCTTGTCTTGCCATGGCACTTCCTGTTTGATCTTCCTCCCATGTCTGCTGCTGCCTCAGGTATTCTCTCAACAACTCATCTTTGGGTGTCATTTACTGAAGTTTTCCTGTATGTTCTGCATTTTATCCAGGACAGTAGCTTTGATAATCACCAGACCCCAGCTACTCTCTTTCCAGCTGGTGTACAGTCTCTGGGTTTTGGAATCGAGACCTCTATCCATTGTAAGGAGCTTCTGGATCTTCACATTGGTATTTCTATGTCCTTTTGTGCTTGTGACAAGTAGGTCATTGAAGGCTTTGGTTTACAGAATTGGATTGCATTTAATTACATTTTATTAATTTAATTTAATTAATAAACAATTGGTCTTCCCAATCGTGATAAATTTTTCTCCCTACAAAAATGAAAAATACTGTTATCATTTTCAAAACTTTTCTTTTAAAATTCTGTTTTCTTTATGTAAAGCTAAATATGTTCATATCAGTTGCTTTTCATCTTCTTAAACACTTTATTAAACATTTAGTCTTTTCTAGTTCAGCTATTGCAAGCAACTTCCTCAACTTGTTCACTTTCTTTATTCATAAAATAGTAGAAAACTCTTGTTTTGATTGAAGCTGATGAACAGAAGCTATTGCGTTTTCTCTCTCAGCAAATGTCCATTACCAGCAACAATATTCATCCCAGAGGAAAAAGATGTGTACTCTTAAAAGAAGATTAAAAGAACTTCATGGAAAATGTGTCAAGAAGCTGCTGTTGCTATTTAATTATGCTTTTATTTCAAGCATTTATAATCCACCTAGTCCTTTTCCTGAAAGGCTCCCAATGTGGTTTCTGTAAAAATAAAAACCAAATAATGTCTACAAAATATGTCATACACAAATATAGATGTGTGCCATACTTTGAAACAGTGGTTCTCAACCTTTTTAATGCCGCGACCCCAACCGGTCGTAAGTCGAGGACTAAACCGGTCGTAAGTCGAGGACTACCCAACCGGTCATAAGTCGAGGACTTTCCCTGCCCGTGAGTGCCGTGCATGCGTGGTTCCGACCCCTGCGCCGGCCGAGGCGTAGCTGGCAAGCGGCAGAGACGGAGCAGGCCGACCACCAGCTGGCCCAACTCAAGGGAGGTAAGGCACCCGCCGGAAAAGGGGAAAAAAAATGGCGGACAGCCTTGCTTGGTGACCCCCGTGAAATGGTCGATCGACCCCAAATGGGGTCACGACCCATAGGTTGAGAACCGCTGCTTTAAAACAAATTGTGAGATGATGGGAAATTTTGTGGCTAAAGGCCCCTATTTTTTATTTTTTGGTCTTTGGATAATACCAGAGGGCCTGTGTAGGAGATGATCAGGCTGAGCCCGAGAAAAGGGTCAAATGCTACACTAGACACGAGTCTCTTCATGTCCACAAGAGATCTAAGTCCAGCTCACCTTGAATTTCTTCTACTTGTATCTCCTGCTAATATTCCTTGGCTGTTAGTAGTTCAGATTCTTGTAGAGAGCTCAAATTTACAATAAATCTTTATACTCATTTGAACTGTTTGGATCTTCTGAACTTCCTGGCACTGGACAGCCTGGCTCACAAAGTGATGATTAAGGTTAACTCTTGCCCAGAGTTACCTTGAAGTAAGATGCTTGTCTTATATAAATTTTATTTGATTTATTGATTAGTTTATTAAATTTATTAATTAATTAATTTAATTAATTAATAATAAATAAGGCAAGAATAGGAAATTTGGCATATCCTTTTAAATGACACAGCACAATCATTTCTCCATTCAGAGAAGTTAGTTAAAGCTACTACTTACAAAAATCCATATAATCACTAGATGGCAGCAAAGAGTTACCTATAAACAGAAGTCACAAATGAAGGAGCCCAATTAATTATCTTACAAATAAAGCACAATTTGTATAACTTAGGAGGCCAACAATACAGACAAAACAATCAGTAACAATGACAAAAAAAAGTCATCTGAGGACACTTACTGATATGGTAATTAAAGGGCACAATGTTTTGTGTCTATAAAAAGTATATTTTCAGGTATGATTAATACTGAAAAGAAGTCATACTCTCCTACCATAATACAATCAACTTTAAACTCTAATCACATGCCATTTCATTCCATTCCTTAAATGTATTCTTCCTTCCTGACACATACAGCCTTTGATACTTCAGTGCCTTTTTTAAAATCTCATTTTACATCTGACTGCTGATCTCAATAGTGTGGCTAAAATAGTTCTGTCTTTCTCAGCCAATATGCAGAGTTTCAAACTCTCCCACGTGGCCTAAAAATAACTGAGGCTGAAAATTTCAGGTCTATGCAAATACATTAGGGCAGAGACCATGTTGAGAGCCCTCCTGGGTTTCAGCTATAATGACCTAATCAGAAGAAATATCATGGGCAATTTACAGTGGTTTCCTAATATTGGAAGCGTGAAGCTGAGTAAATGCAACTAAATCTCAGATATAAAATAAGTCTTCTCTGCATGACTAAAGTTTCCAAACAAGAAACGAGAAAGGGGAAGAGCCAGACATGCCAAGTACAAAATATAAATAGAATTAATTTAAAAAACAGTATGTTACCAAAGGCAAAGGTTAAGGTTTCCTCTGTCCAGTTGTGTCCGAAGACACTTCTGTGGTCATTTGGCTAGCATGATTATACACTGAGGTGCACAGAATGCTTTTATTTATCCACAAAACTGTATCTATTTATTTACTCTCATTTGCATATTTTCAAAATGCTAGGTGGGCAGTAGCTGGGCCAAGTAATGGGAGCTCGCCCTGTCATGCAGCGCTAAGGTCTTGAACTTGGGCTGTCAGCTTTCCAGATGACAAACTGCTGAGCCATTGCACCTCCATTTAAATGAATCTTACTGTACTTTATCTTACTATATGATTTTTTTTGAGATTTGTATGCAGTAAACAGCAAACAGCAAACAACAAACAACAGTAAACAAAGCAATCCAATTGTTTTTTTCCGCTATTAAAAAAAATGTCTTGATATCGATTGAGTTCATGCATTATATCAATTTTTCTTAGAGTATAGTTCAAGGACATGTGGGAGTTCAGCAAGACACACTCAGGAATCATCAAAATCAAAATGAGTTATTAAAGATATTGCAAAAATTTAAAACAAAAAATTGAGTTATTGTTTTTTTAAATTTCAGTTATATATGTTTTTTTATGAAAAATATTTTAGCTATTTTTAGTTATTTTTATGTTTTATAATTTTAAATTAGTTTTACATAGCACATAAAACTAACACAAACTAATTAAGAGCAGGAACAATAAGGAAAAAAGAGAAAAGAGAAAAGTAAAAGTGCAGAAAGAAAGAAAATAGAAAAAAAAGTTTCCAATTTCCTTTACAGCAATTACAAAATTATCTCACTCTATGGTTACAAAAAAACAACACCTAACTTTTTTTTCTATTGTCCATGTTTTTCTAGTCATCAAAACCACACAACATAAGTGCATTTTTACTGTTTCATGCAAAAAATCTATAAGGAGTTTCTAGAGGCATTTAGCTATTTCCCCAAGTTTCATCATCTTCACCAACCATTCCTTTGTTGAAGGTCTTGAGCATGTAATAATCTCACTGCAGTGTAAAAGTTCCATGACTTTTTTTTCTAATTGTTTATCCATTGGTCCCAAAAGAAAATTCTCTGATTTTAGTTGTACTTTAACTTTAAAGTCTTCTAAAATAATGCATGTAATTTGTATCCAAATTGTAATGACTTTTTTACCAGTCTACTACACATGATAAAATGTTATGTTATGTTTATATTGTTAATAATTCTAGAAAAGATTAAAAATATCTTTATACATTCTAGATAATTTCAATTTGATAATTTTATTGTCAAATACCAATGATATTTCATAAAAAATCTCTTTAAATTTAGAGCATAATATAAATTTTAATCCTTTCAACCACATATTTTCCCATTGGTCCATTTGTATATTAAAGTTAAAATTGTATCATATGTTCGTTCACTTGTTCTTCCATCTCATATTTCAGCAAAATTCTACTGAATTTTTAAGTTGAGATGAGATGAGATATGATAAGATAAAATAAGCTTTATTGTCATTCATTCATTTATTGGACTTATATGCCGCCCTTCTCCCCACAGGACTCAGGGCGGCTCACAGCATATTAAAACAGTATAAAACATTATCCCCAATAAAAACCAATTAAAAGCAAATATTTGTCGCTGTGTCTTATTAAAATCATTAAAATTGTCCCTATTTAAAATTCACCCTAGGCCAGACCCGCTTGCTGAAAAAGCCATGTCTTGAGGGCGCGGCGGAAAGCTAGGAGATCCGGAATCGTCCGGATCTCGGGGGGTAGTTTGTTCCAGAGGGTGGGGGCACCCACAGAGAAGGCCCTCCCCCTGGGGGTCGCCAGCCGACACTGCTTGGCCGACGGCACACTGAGGAGGCCCGCTCTGTGGGAGCGTACCGGTCTGTGGGAGGGAATCTGTGGCAGAAGGCGGTCTCGGAGATATCCAGGTCCGATGCCATGGAGCGCTTTAAAGGTGGTAACTAACACCTTAAAGCGTACCCGGAAGGCCACTGGTAACCAGTGCAGCTCGCGCAGCAGCGGTGTTACGTGGGAGCGACGCGTCCCTC
>NW_015386714.1:580926-586112 GCF_001527695.2 Protobothrops mucrosquamatus
TAAGGTGAACCTCCCCCCTCCCAACCACCCTTGTTCCCCCTAAAAATTTGTTAAAACACCCCTTTAAAAAGAACCTCAATTTGGCCAATTTGAATAATTTTCTGTTTGCACCCGCAGCATGCCACCTCTCGGGGTTCCAAACCCCATCCTCGAGGTGGGCCCTTGAGATCTTATTGGGCCAGGCCTGCGCGAGGGGTGAGTCGCGCAGAGCCAATAGGACCGTCCTAGGGTACGTCGATTAAGTCATAAGTCCGGCTGTGGGAGATCAAAAAAGGAGAAGGGGGGGAAAAGAATTTTCAGTCTCGGCCACACCAAGTCCTCCATCGGCTGGAACGGGGCCAAAGCCAGGATCCTCCAGGCCATCCTCCACCGGCCAGAGACAAAGCCGGGGCCACGTCTCCTGTGCCCTCCAGTCCTCACCAGGGCCTCCAACGGCCGAAGACAAGGTCGCCATCTAGGTCCTCTGGGCCATACCAGGCCCTCCGCTGACAAGCCAGGGCCGGGGGAGAGCAGGGCCGGAACTGGAGCCTCCGCCGCTCGTCTGAAACAGGGCCAACGCCAGGCCGCCCAACCAACGCTAGGCCGCCCGACCAACCGGAGCAGGCCAGAGCCAGGGCCAGGGAGCCAAGTAACGGGGCGAAGCCAAGCCTCCACCGCCAGGCCGCCAAAGTTCTTCCAGGCCACCCGGGTCCTTCCAAGCCACAAAATCGGGCTGAAAATGGGCCGAACGCCAGGCCGCCCGACCAACCGGAGCAGGCCCGCGCCCGGCCGGGGAGCCGAATAACAAAGTCAAGGCCAGGCCTCCACCACCAGGCCACCCGAGATCTTCCCGGCCAGAGTTCTTCCCGGCCGCCCGAGTCATTCCAAGCCGCCCGAGATCTTCCCGGCCAGAGTTCTTCCATGCCGCCTGAGTTCTTCTCGGCCGCCCGAGTCCTTCCAAGCCGCCCGAGTCCTCCCAGCTTTGCGGCCGGGTCCTCCCAGCCGCGATCGAACAAGCCGCGTCCTTCCGGGTGCAGTCGCCCAAGCTGGGCCCAGGCTGGAAACGGGCCCAGGCTGAAGAGGAGCCGAAACGGGTCAAGGGCGGGCCAAAAACGGGCCGGGTGGGCTAAAACGGGTCCGAGCGGGGGATCGCCCACCCGCTCATCGCCGCAGGCCCCCCGAGGCACCCCCAAAACACCCCCATACCCACTTGCCGGGTCCGTATACTACGGAGCGAGCCGTAGTCGATCCGCCATCTTGGGCATGCGCAGATGTTACTTGTAACTTGTTCACGATTAGTACATAATTCTATTTCAATCTCAGTCTTAATTTTTTTTATTTTCTTTTTATTTCATTTAAAATATTCTACATTTTCTCTTGCTTCTTAATTTCTGAACTATGTTGTGGTAAGTAATCTCTAATAAAAGGCTGACTTGCATTAAGGGATATTGTTATTTTTATGTGTTTCAGTAAATAAATATTCTACAAATGTGTCGGTTTTAATTTTTAAATCAAATAACCACCATATATCCATATATTAGTATATGTAAGGTCTTACATTTACTCTTTAAATTTTATTTGAAGGGTAGCATTTTAGATTATTTTTAATAAAGTTACTGGATATTAAATGTGCAGCATTTTATATTGCCTTAATATCTTTGAAGTGAAGTTTATATTTTGTCTTAAATGATGCCAGTGAAATATCATTTAGTAACAAATAATAAATTTCCCTAGAAATGATTTCCATAGTTTTTTTCAGCTTCACAACCAATTAGTACTGGGCTGCTCTCCCTCCCTCCCTTTTCTTACTTAAAAAACTTTTTTTTCCAGTCTATGCCAGTGATGGCGAACCTTTTAGAGACCAAGTGCCCAAAAACTGCCCCTGCCCCCACTCCACCCTCTGCCCCGCCCCACTCCACCCCCACCCCGCCTGCCCGCAGGGCCACTCACCGCCTCCAGGGCCTGCCGCAGANCTCCTATCTCCTGCTTTCTGCAATCTGTAATTATGGGGCAATAAGAGTGCAACTATAATGGAAACCTTACCATAAATTATGTTATAGGTAATATATAAGAACAGGAAAACAAAAACAGAGTTTCACGAAATAGGCATAACTACTATTATACTATATGCTATTAAGGAAAAGACTTTGCATGGTTCATTTATAAGAAGAAATAGCGTACAATGGGAGACCAAATTGAGAGAAAAATGTCCATTTACTTTGTGCTATTATGTATTGTTCCATGCCCACACATACAAAAGACAGCAATTTTTCTTTTTCTCACTAATGTTTCTATAAATACAGAAGCACAGTACACATGGTAATGACACAGAATTATTTTGAAAAAGGCTAACCATAATGGGCCATTCATTTTGTTACTGTTAGAGAAAACCCTAGGTATTAATGAATCTGTCAGGGAAAGTTATCATCAACATTCATTCACATACATATGTCTACAAGCATGTCTGTAGGCAGAGCTGGATTAAGGCCAGCTGATGCCCTAAGCACAGCCCAGCAATGATACCCTTTGAAGGAAGTGAAACTCTCCTGTCATGAGATAGCTCTGGATGATGCCAAACTGAAATCACTATATTCTAAAAATGTTGATAGACCAAACCCTTCATCCCTCTTATCTTTTATATTTTGACTAACACTAATCTTGAATATTTTGACCATTGCTATCAATCATTTTATATTCACCTTTTCTCTTTCAGAATAGGCCATTCTTAAAGGTAAAATACAATTTTGTCTTTGTCTTCGCTTTTCACTATTATGATCTGTCTAAAAGTATAATCCAAATCTGTACCAAACCATCATGAAAATTAAAAATTTAAACCAAGATAGGCCTTCATACATTTATGTGCAAGCATATTACTGGCCTACATTTCCTCATGTTTCCTAGTATCATAAATTCTGAAACACCTTTCACAACATTGAACTTAAAACAACACATACTTCTCCATAAGAGATTATAGATTGTTTTACTGTGTGTTTTAAATGTGATTGGTGCTTTTCCATAATATCTTTCAAATTTTCTTTTCTTTTGTTACTGGGTCATTCTTCTTTTCAAAAAAACTCTATGTTTTATCTGCAACTTTTTTTTCTCTAACCATTTGTCAGCAAAAAAACAACACCACAATCGCTTAAACAAAATAAACAAAGAAAACACACCACCAAGTATTTTCTCTGCATACACTTTTATAAGATTAGACAGTCAAGTAGCTTTGACTTAAATTTTAGAAGAATAGAATGAACCTCTTGCTAAGGTGAAGATATTGTTACAAATGAGCTAGTTAGCAAATGTAATTTTAAAAAATCTGAATAAAAACATAAATACTTCTTTTATTCTGTTTTATTATTTCATTTCATTTTATGTTAGTATGCTGCCAATTTCAACTTTCATTTTCATACAATGTCACAAGGAAAATCATTGCCTGTATGATTCTGGTCCTCTTGACATAGACATGTCTTAGCATCTTAATATCTTTTCCAAGACCTTCATTGCTATTTTATCAACTGCTAATTTGCATTGTATCTTTGACTGCTGCTTGATATTTGATTCTAAAAGACAGAAGCTATCTTCCATTTCAATATCTTCTTTATCAGTTCAAAGACTGTTGGCTGTACCTGTTGTCATTATTTTGTTTTGTTTTTAATTTATATTTAATCTTAGTCCCATTTTACCTTGACTTTCATTATTACAATTTGCAGATCATTTGCATTTTTAGCAGTCAGAGTAGCTTTATCAGTAGGCAACTAATGAAAGGAAAGACAACAAACGTATCCTAAATTTAGTTTACACCAACTTCATTAATTATATTTTTCCATAATTTTCTGTCTTTGCTTCATCTATAGCCATGTTTCATTCATTGCCTTTTATATTTTATCACCTCTCTCTTTATATAATCTTATGAAGACCATCCAACTGTAACTTTTGTGTTCTTTTTCCTGTCCTATTTCCTATTTGCTCTTTATTTATATTCATACTCATCAGTGAGTCATACAATTTCTTTAACTTTCACTGTAGATAATATGGGTTCTAATAAAATGACATTGTCAGCATAAAAAACTACATCCACTTATCTGATATGTTTTCCTAAAGCTTTTTTAAAAATTTCTCTTTCTCCCTTCCTTTTCAAATACTTAAGTAACTAAGAGTATATGGCAAACCCTTGTTTAGTTTCTACTATGTTCAATTCCATTGTTATTTTATCCAGTAACCAGCTTTAACTCTGTACTTGTCTAAAATATTAGATAATGAAAGCCTGCTTCATTTTAGCATAAACTTTCACCAAATTAAAAACAAACAATACCCATACCTTTCTTTGTACCATTTATACATTTATTAAAAACACAATAACTATGAGGGTCTAATATACTATTTGGGTGAAACAAAGGGTCATATCAGATGGAGATCCAGGGTTTTTTTTTTGTGTGTGTGTGTGTGTGTGCAGTTTGCCAACAATTGACAATTAGGAAAAAGCTAACACAATGGAAACATGCATATTCCCAAGAGGGTAAGGAACACGAACAGAATTCCTACAGCATAGAGTAAAATATCAGAATTCATGGAGGGCATTAGGAAGTATGTTCCAAGTTCATGGAATCCTGCAGCCATGATGGAGAATAGTGGACAGGACAACTTGAATAGTAAAAGGGAAAAGCAAAAAAAATTGGAAGATAAAAAGATACAGCAGGGGTTGCACAGATACAATAGGAAACAACTTCATTGCAATCTCTGCCAAAATCCAGTGCCCCAGTATCAGAGAATACATCAGAACCAGAGCACAGTATGTTTGCATTTGTATGTCTAAACTTTCAAAATTGAAAATATGATACAGAATTATCATAGACATGTTACTTTTAAGAAATGCTGTTAATTCCTGCAAGGAAAATCCTGTAAATCTTTCTACATATAATAATTTATGCCTGTCAGCTGCTGTGCTTCTTCACTTTTGTGGCAGTTTGTGTTTTGTCTTGATTTGAAATTTGCTAAATAATTAGAAGAAATGTGTTTTCAAAGAGTTCTCACAAGGCTAATAATTTTGTGCATACACATCAATTATACTACAACCACTGGTATTATTATACAGTCCTACTCGGAATTGTGCCTTTACTATACAGGAGTTGCAGCAAAGGAATGAATAAAGGCTAATAGGCATCTTGGGTTCAGGGTTTAGTGCCCATGGTGTAGAAAATAGTTTTTCT
>NW_015386714.1:587657-642138 GCF_001527695.2 Protobothrops mucrosquamatus
ATGTGTTTTCAAAGAGTTCTCACAAGGCTAATAATTTTGTGCATACACATCAATTATACTACAACCACTGGTATTATTATACAGTCCTACTCGGAATTGTGCCTTTACTATACAGGAGTTGCAGCAAAGGAATGAATAAAGGCTAATAGGCATCTTGGGTTCAGGGTTTAGTGCCCATGGTGTAGAAAATAGTTTTTCTGATGCTTCACTGGAAACTGTGGCAGGCATTTTCAGAGGCAAAGTGGTCTGCTATAGTTTCTGATTGGTACAGATTGGTGAAGACCGTATCTGCTTCAACTACTGTATCTGTTTTTTTTTAATAAGGATGATATTAACTCACACCTCAAAAGAAGCTAATTTATTTTCTTGTTTAGTCAATATGAACAAATTCTATAGCAGATTTCTGTGATGAAGTCCCTCTTTTTCCCAAAGCAGTTTTGACAAGAAAGATTGTTCAATTCTGAATTCTGAATAGGATGTTGTTCCTTAGACCAGGGCTTTTCAACCGGTGGTACGCGTATCACCAGTGGTACACGAGCACCTCGTTGGTGGCACGCGTAGGATGGGTTGAAAAAAAATGTAAAAAAAAAGGCAGAAGTGCTGCCCGGGGCCAGAGGGGAGGCTGGGCAGATTGCGGGCAGCGGCAGTGACGGGGAAGCTGATCACATGTGTGCGAGAGGCAGAAGTGCTGCCCCGGCCAGAGGGGAGGCTGGGCAGATTGCGGGCAGCGGCAGCGACAGGGAAGCCGATCGCACATGTGTGTGAGGCAGAAGTGCTGCCTGGGGCCAGAGGGGAGGCTGGGCAGATTGCGGGCAGTGGCAGTGACAGGGAGGCCGATTGTGCATGTGCATGAGGCAGAGGTGCTGCCCAGGGCCAAAGGGGAGGCCAGGCAGATTGCAGCCGCCAGCGCCTGTGCCCCGGCCCTTGGCCAGGAAGGCATGCCGGAGTCCCAGCTGCTGGGAAGATGATCAGCCCGCTCCTCTCCCATCGCGCGCTCTGCCCAGCTCGAGCCTGGCTGGAGCAGCGTTGGTACTTCCAAAGGTGGCCGCTTCAAGGTCATATGGGCAGCCCTCAGCTGCTCCCCTCCCCTCCATGCCTCCAAATCGATCCCCGGGCCAGCTGGCAAGGTGAGCAGAAGATCGGAGAGGGAGAGAGCAAGAGAGGGAGGGAGGGACAGAAAGAGAAGGAGAGAGAGAGAGAGAGAAAGAAAGAGGGAGAGAAAGAGAGAGAGAAATAGAGAGAGGGAGAGAAAGAGGGAAAGAGAAATAGAGAGAGGTAGAGAGAGAGAGAGAGGGAGGGAGAGAGAGAGGAGAGAGAGAAAGAGAGAGGGAGAGAAAAAAGAGAGAGCGAGAGGGAGAGGGAGAGGGAGAGGGAGAGAGAAAGAGAGAGAGAGAGAGNATGTGTTTTCAAAGAGTTCTCACAAGGCTAATAATTTTGTGCATACACATCAATTATACTACAACCACTGGTATTATTATACAGTCCTACTCGGAATTGTGCCTTTACTATACAGGAGTTGCAGCAAAGGAATGAATAAAGGCTAATAGGCATCTTGGGTTCAGGGTTTAGTGCCCATGGTGTAGAAAATAGTTTTTCTTCACTGGAAACTGTGGCAGGCATTTTCAGAGGCAAAGTGGTCTGCTATAGTTTCTGATTGGTACAGATTGGTGAAGACCGTATCTGCTTCAACTACTGTATCTGTTTTTTTTAATAAGGATGATATTAACTCACACCTCAAAAGAAGCTAATTTATTTTCTTGTTTAGTCAATATGAACAAATTCTATAGCAGATTTCTGTGATGAAGTCCCTCTTTTTCCCAAAGCAGTTTTGACAAGAAAGATTGTTCAATTCTGAATTCTGAATAGGATGTTGTTCCTTAGACCAGGGCTTTTCAACCGGTGGTACACGTATCACCAGTGGTACATGAGCACCTCGTTGGTGGTACGCGTAGGATGGGTTGAAAAAAAATGTTAAAAAAAAGGCAGAAGTGCTGCCGGGGCCAGAGGGGAGGCTGGGCAGATTTCAGGCAGCGGCAGTGACGGGGAAGCCGATCACACGTGTGCGAGAGGCAGAAGTGCTGCCCGGGCCAGAGGGGAGGCTGGGCAGATTGCGGGCAGCGGCAGTGACGGGGAAGCCGATCACGCATGTGTGTGAGGCAGAAGTGCTGCCCAGGGCCAGAGGGGAGGCTGGGCAGATTGTGGGCAGCAGCAGCAACGGGGAAGCCGATCGCGCATGTGTGTGAGGCAGAAGGGCTGCCCGGGGCCAGAGGGGAGGCCGGGCAGATTGCGGGCAGCGGCAGCGACAGGGAGGCCGATTGTGCATGTGCATGAGGCAGAGGTGCTGCCCAGGGCCAAAGGGGAGGCCGGGCAGATTGCAGCCACCAGTGCCTGTACCCCAGCCCCTGGCCAGGAAGGCACGCCGGAGTCCCTGCTGCTGGAAAGATGATCAGCCCGCTCCTCTCCCATGGCGTGCTCTGCCCAGCTCGAGCTTGGCTGGAGCAGCATTGGTACTTCCAAAGGTGGCTGCTTCAAGGTCATATGGGCAACCCTCAGCTGCTCCCCTCCCCTCCATGCCTCCAAATCGATCCCCGGGCCGGCTGGCAAGGTGAGCAGAAGATCGGAGAGGGAGAGAGCGAGAGAGGGAGGGAGGGAGAGAAAGAGAAGGAGAGAGAGAGAGATAAAGAGGGAGAGAAAGAGAGAGAGAGAAATAGAGAGAGGGAGAGAAAGAGGGAAAGAGAAATAGCTAGAGGGAGAGAGAAAGGGAGGGAGAGAGAGAGAGGAGAGAGAGAAAGAGAGAGGGAGAGAAAGAGGGAAAGAGAAATAGAGATAGGGAGAGAGAGAGGGAGGGAGAGAGAGAGAGAGGAGAGAGAGAAAGAGAGAGGGAGAGAGAAAAAGAGAGAGCAAGAGGGAGAGGGAGAGAGAGCGAGAGGGAGAGAGAGCGAGAGAGGAAGAGAGGGAGGGAGAAAGAGAGGGAGAGAGAAAGAGAGAGGGAGAGAAAGAAAGAAAGGGAGACAGAGGGAGAAAGAGAGGGAGAGAGAAAGAGAGAGGGGGAGAGGGGGAGAGGGAGAGAGAGAAAGAGAGAGGGAGAAAGAGAGAAAGAGAGGGGGAGAGAGAAAGAAAGGGAGACAGGGAGAAAGAGAGGAAGAGAGAAGGAGAGAAAGAGAGAGGGAGAGAGAAAGAAAGGGAGAGAGGGAAAGAGAAAGGGAGAGAGATAAAGAGAGAGAGAGGGAGACACAGAAAGAAAGAGGGATATTAAATTAGTAACATGGTTGTTCAGTGAATCTGCTTTCCCCACTGACTTTGCTTGTCAGAAGGTTGCAAAAGGCGATCACATGACTCTGGAACAATGTGACCATCATAAATATGAATCGTTTGCCAAGCATCCAAATGTAAATCACATGACCCTGGGGATGCTGCAATGGTCATAAGTCACTCTTTCAGTGCCATTGTAACTTTGAACAGTCACTAAGCAAACTGTTGTAAGTCAAGGACTACCTGTACTTTATCACTTTTTTTCATTTTTTGGGGTCAAGTTTTTGACACCTTGCTGGGTGACTGGTGGTACTCGAGTGTTGCCATATTCTAAAAGTGGTACAATCGGTGAAAAGGTTGAAAATCCCTGTCTTAATCAATACATACAAAACTCTTCATCCCATATCCCATGTTTTAGTAATAAATCAAATATGTAACTTCTTCTCCTTATCAGATTGTCAGCAAAAATACCAAACAGAGTTTGGGAATATTAAAATTAATTAACGAACATAAAACTCGACTTTCCACATCTCGACTCTTAGCTAAAGATGAAACTAGATACAGAAAAGAGGTGTACTTAAATTTATTTCATATCATTTTGGAATCTGAAGTTGTCTTGATTGTATTGATAGACAATTTGTTACAAAAGAAATGTGAACTCTCTGCCTCCCTTGGTCCCTAAAGAAGCTTTTAGCAGTATCATCCATTACACCTTTCTTGTCTGTTTTAATGGGTTAGCACTGCAGGACTACAATTCTAATAGTTTTACATATTCTTGAAAAACAGCTCTTTGTTCCTGGGGGGATTTTTCACACAGTTTCTCAGATTCACTTTATTTTCATGTTTTTTTCACACTTTACATGTGAAAAATTTACAACGTAAACTGACATACGGCTAAAATATAATCATATCTTTATAATATACCTTTATAGTTATTATTTCAGATAACTTAAAAACAAATATCATTGTGATGTCAAAAACACCATGGCAAAGCAAAAGGGATAAACTAGGGTTAAAAAAAAGACAAATAAAAAAAGGAACTGTGAGAAATAAGACAGCGTTTGTGAGAATATCAAGAGAAAAACATAAATTGGAATGGAATAAGGTTGATTAATAAATGAGGATATGGTATGGAATTAGTGATTACTGTGTAATGCCAGAGAACTTCCTTTTATGATTGTGTACCTTGGGAAAAATAGTAGGTATGGGAGAAGATAAGATGAATATTCAAATAGTTCCCTTTTTTTTCTTTTTTGCTCCTTATTAGTTTTAGCTGACTATCACAAAAATTTCAGAAAGTTGATCTTTACATTAATATAATGCTGAAATACAGGAACAAGAGAAAGGAAGTATTAAACATGAACCCATTCTTTATCTTAGGCATAGCCTTAAGAACATATCTATATAAATGTTGCCCATTCAAATGTAATTGATACAGTATGACAAACTATAGACAGAAGCATTAAAAGAAAGATGTTAAAGTGATATGTTTGTGTGTTTGTGTGTGTGTGTGTGTGTGTGTGTAGGAAGGAGCCAATTCTTTACCCATAGTGATTTTAGACGTATGCTAAATATGTATTGATTATGCAATATAATTTAGGGGACTTGCTTAAAAGATCACCTTGAAAAGTGATCTTTTCCAAAGTAACCCTGCCATAATTCATTTCTGCTTGGAAAGTTGTGACTAGAGTTAGTTCATCTTCATTATAATACCACAGTGAGAGAATGCTTTCAGCTAAGAATCTCATCTAATATCAACTTTGATGTTTTGTTGATACTCCTTTATTTTCCAAAACATTTTACTTTACAATAGCTATACAGTATAGAGCAGACATGTCAAACTCGCGACGTCACATGACATCGCGCAACGTATCGGGAAAGTTTTGCCATTGCCGGCAATAGGGTGGGCGCGGCTTCCGCATGATGCATCCGGCCCGTGGGCCGGCAGTTTGACACCCCTGGTATAGAGCCATGGTGGCACAGTGGTTAGAATGCAGTATTGCAGGCTAATTCTGCCAGCAGTTCAAATCTCACCAGCTCAAGGTTGATTCAGCCTTCCATCCTTCCGAGATCGGTAAAATGAGGATCCAGATTGTTGGGGGCAATGTGCTGACTCTGTAAACCACTTAGAGAGGGCTTAAGCAGCTGTGAACTGGTATATAAGTCTAAGTGCTATGCTATTTGTAGATTGGAGCAATTTTGCTTTGTCAGCTTTGCAATTCTATAATTAAGAGGTCTTTGGTGTTCTCTGAGCTTGATTGTTTTCTTGCAGACATTTCATTATGTAAACTAGGTAACATTATACATCTGCAGGAAAACAACCAAGCTCAAAGAGCACCAAAGCCTTCATTTTAACTCTGAGCTACAAATATTCTCCTTTATTAATTCTATAATTTCATTTTTTATTATTTTATTTTTAAAATTGGGTGCACTCTGACAACCCACAATACTGGAAAGAACATAATTAAATAGAGTAAACAGAATTGGATATTAATGAGAGTCTTTTTTTTAATGATACTTTGAAGTTACATACGAAGTTAAACACTAGTTTATTTTATTGTTTACATTATGGGAATGGAGTTCACAATTGTTAATTGTTATTTATGTCTGATCTGTTTTGTATTGCTCAAGAGTTTCAAGATCCTCAAGATCTCCTCAAGATGTTCAAAGAACACTAAACCTCCTGAAATGTTATACTCTGGGTAACTGCAACTTTATATCAAGATAGATGTTATATAACATAGAAATTTTTACTGAAAATATTAGCACTGAAAATGTTATCTGGTCAGGTAAGGAAATGTCTGCAAGCAAACAACTAAACTCAAAGAGCACAAAGAACTCCATAGAAACAATCAGCCAGGATCGTAATTAGATGACTGTCTTTTATTGTGTCTTACAAGGCCACTAATAGAAAAGGCGGTTTTACTTTTTTCTCCTCATAATAAGGCAATTCCAGCTAATCTTGTGGTTTTCAAGTGACATTTCACTATTGATGTTAATTTTTCAAAGTCCTACTTCTGTTCCTAGCTTTCTCTGTACACACTGTAATCAGATTGGGCCAGTTTCACATGAACAAGTTTACTCATATGACACTGTTAAAATTGCTACATTGATTTGATTAATTAATTAATTAATTAATTAACTTCAGGTCAAATTTCAACTGCTCCTAAAACCTACCAACAGTGATTTATAATGTTTTCATCCTTCCCTCCTCTTCTATAGAAGGCAAGCTTTCAAAAGCTATAGGCTTACTACTTGGTAAATGATGTAGGTCCATATCGGGTTGAACCACATTATCAAAAGGCAATAGATTCAATTACATTGCAGCCAATAGAAAGAAAGCAGCCATATGGTGAGCAATGCACCTTGAAATAAATGGCTTCATGTAACTCTTGAACTTCAATTTCTCTGCTTGTGTCTTACCCTTAGAACATGTGTCTTGGGGTCAACAGCCTTCTTTTGGTGAAAGGAAAACCCTCAGAACTGAACTTCAGAAAGGCATCTAACGTTAAAATGCTCAGGCTTTGTTGACTATGATAAAGTCTTCACTTGCAGTAGCAGAATGATATTATAATAAATAGATAAATGAAAGAAGATATTACTCCTTTTTACTTCTATTATTGTGAGTTTTACTTTATTTATTCCCCCTATTATTTTGTTTAAATTTGCATCAAAATGTAGGACTTATATACTGTCCTTTCTATATAGAGAGGTATATAACTGGAGGGCCCTGGAAACCTTTCAGGATACCTCTAAATGTGCTACCAATTGGTATCTGTACAATTGTAATTTTTATGTGATAGAAATGGAAAATTTTAAAATAATAAGCAGCATTAAATTCATTCTGGGCCCAGTGCTCTTCAACATCTTCATCAATGATTTGGATGAGGGGATATATGGGGAACTCATCAAATTTGCAGATGACACCAAGCTGGCAGGAATAGCCAACACTCCAGAAGACAGGCTTAAGATACAGGAGGATCTGGACAGACTTGAACATTGGGCGCTATCTAACAAAATGAAATTCAATGGTGAAAAAAGTAAGGTTCTACATTTAGGCAAGAAAAACCAAATGCACAGATATACATAGTATAGGGGGTACCTTGCTCAATAGTAGTAACTGTGAGAGGGATCTTGGAGTCCTAGTGGACAATCACTTAAATATGAGCTAGCAGTGTGCTGCAGCTGCCAAAAAGGCCAACACAGTGCTAGGCTGCATTAACAGAGGGATAGAATCAAGATCACGTGCAGTATTAATACCACTTTAAAATGTCTTGGTAAGGTCACACTTGGAATACTGCATCCAGTTTTCATCACCACGATGTAAAAAAGATGTTGAGACTCTAGAAAGAGTACAGAGAAGAGCAACAAAGATGATTAGGGGACTGGAGGCTAAATCATATAAGGAACGGCTGCTGGAATTGGGTATGTCTAGTTTAATGAAGAAAAGGATGAGGGGGGACATGATAGCAGTGTTCCAATATCTCAGGGGCTGCCACGAAGAAGAGGGAGTGAAGCTATTTTCCAAAGCCCCTGAAGGCAGGACAAGCAGCAATGGGTGGAAACTAATCAAGGAGAGAAGCAACCTAGAACTAAGGAGAAACTTCCTGACAGTTAGAACAATTAACCAGTGGAACAACCTGCCTCCAGAAGCCGTGAATGCTCCAACACTGGAAGTTTTTAAGAAGAGACTGAACAGCCGTTTGTCCGAAATGGTATAGTGTTTCCTGTCTGAGCAGGAGGTTGGACTAGATGACCTCCGAGGTCCCTTCCAACTTTATTATTATTATTATTATTATTATTATTATTATTATTATTATTATTATTATTATTATTATTATATAAAGGTTATTTATTAATTAATTAAATTTGCTTGCCACTCATCTCACTGTGAAGATATATGTTTTATTATTGTTTCAGAATAAACTGTAGACATTTGAAAAACAGGACAGAGATTTTAAAACGACAGCCTAAAAAACCTGGTATTCTTGGATCTTGACTACCTAGAAAAATGAACAATGCCTGAAAAGACAGGGGAAATGAGGAAGAGAAAGCATAACTAGTAAGCTAGTTAAAATAACTGCTAAGCATGTAAATTGTATTTGGTTCAACACTTTTACATACTTCAGGACTATCTCCTGACCTGTCAAATTTTGCACTAAGTACCTTGTAGTCTTAGAATTAGCTATCTGTAACTTAATGAAAGATACGTTTACAAAAGATGCTGAAAGCCACATAAAATACCAGCCATTTCAATACTGAAATGATGTTTTAAGAAAGACACAGACTTGTAGCACCCCTAAGACCAGAAATGATCTCATAGAAATGACTTCCTATGTTATAGAATAGAAAACTGCTAGGAAACTTAAAATAGTGTTGAACAAATGGTGACATGAAAACTGGGGATCTGTAGCAGCAATTCTAGCTTGGAAAAAAAAGTCTGCAATATAGTTCAAAAGAGGATATGAATGAATGAATGAATGAATTCCTGATCCTGGATTTCAGAGTGAAGCACCAAAAGGTGATCACTCTTCCAAAATGAGAGATGTTCTGAGTCCAACTTATTTTTGTCTTCATACTAAGAATGATTATCAAGAGGAAAACAGGATACCTTGACTGAAGGGCAGTAATCAACTTCAAAAACATTTTGGACAAACTCACAAGCATCAGTCACTTGGATGAAGAAAGTAAATATGAACATTAGTCCTGATTACTTAACAGCTTTTAGTATTTTTATTTGCTGTCTTATTTCTAGTTATGTACTTATATATTGTACAAACCTTATTCTTCTCCCCAACAACTTTGTGAGAAAGGTTGAGCTAAGTGACTGATCTAAAATCACCCACTGAGCCTCTTAATTAAAAAGTTATGCTTTTTAAAAGTTAGGTATTGAAATAATACAAAAACAGTGCAACAGTGGAGGACAACTTAATATTTTAATCAACTGTTTAATGTTTGTATAAATATGTTTCATATTTTCTATTTGAGCTTTAGCTCTGCTCTTTAAAAGCAACTTCATAGTTTATATGACTGGAATAATTAAAATGTCATTGGCATTCATCTAGAGTTTCTAAGAGTTATACTTTGGAGCATGGTAACTTATTTTTTATTATACTTAGAATTCACCAAATTCATGAGCCTCAGTTGCAGTACATGTATGGAGCCTAGCATACTTAAGTTAAATCCTAGGTGCAATAAAGCTTTATAATACAAAGCATTCGCATGGAATGATTTTGTGATACAAACAAAATTGGAATTACTAGTTATTGGTTAACAAAGAGCTTTTGAGGATTTTTTTTTTAAAAGTAACATCTTCTTATTTCTAATTTCTTGTTTTGTAATACTCCTCTCCCTTGTGGTCTAACAAAGAAAACTGAGATTAAGTGTTATGGAAGACTTACAGTTATAGTTACAGAGTAATAGTTATGACTCTATAGAAAAAAATGTGGTTTATTTACCTGGATTATTAAACCATTCCAAACATGTCTGTTTTCACTTTACTGAGCATATTTGCCTCAACAAAATCAACATAAGAGTACACATTCTTGTTCTAAATTTATATTTACTTATTACAGGAAATACTTTGAAAGTTACTAATGCTTAGATGAAAGAGTCAACAATTTAGATTGCATTGATGTGCTTGGCAAAAAGAACTGACATGTGAGTTTCAAATAACAAGAGTTCCATTCTAGTACAAAAAAACTTGCTTAGAAAATAGTCAAGTAGAAGACCACAGGTTGGTCCTGTTCCTGATAATATCTGCTTTAGAAAATCATTCATGGTCTTCAGACACATTACGGCTTGTTCCTAAATGTAAATTATTTGTCACAGAGAGTTTCAAATAAAAGGGAGAAAAAAAGAAAACAATGGACTGTATGATAATACTACCAGTCAGGACCAACAAGGTTATAGGATACAGTTGACATATGATGAAGAGGCAATTGTCCAAAAAAAAGGCATCAATTGAAAGATGCTGAAGTTAAGCAGTTTTATTGTCAGGAACTGATACTTAGTGATCTCTTAAGAAATAATCCACTACTAAAACTAGTGCTAAAACTCTTGTTGTTATCAACTTTAACCTGGAGAAACAGTGCATTATAGACCAACCATTTTGTTGAACCAAGGTATCTCAAATGGACTGACATAATTTGTCCAAAATCCAGGACCCATAACTCTCAAGAGAATGACATTTGAGAAAGTTGTGACTGCTTCAGTGCTACTGGCTGAGCTGCTGCTACAGTCAATGTTTTATGACAGTTTCCCAGCCAGTCTTGTAAGCCCTTGCATCCAGTGGTGGGATTCAAATATGTGAACAACCGGTTCTCAGTGTGGATGCTGCTTTCGGAAGTCCATTCTGGGCCTGGGCAACAAAAAATTAGCTACCAATTCTGCTGAAGTGATGTGAACTGGCTGCTTACATCCTCCCCCATTCAGCAGCAAGAAATTGATTCATCATGTGGCTCTTAAAGAAGCAACAAATTTAAAGTACAATGAAGAAAGGTCTGGATATTTGTATTGCTTTATATGCCATTCTCCGGCACAGAAACATGCCTATGAATCTATACCCCATCTTTGTTCAGGAATCAGGGTACATACATGGTGCTCCATACTCCTATATTTCTTCATAACAACTCAGTGAGATAGGTTGGGCTGAAAGTCACCAAGTGAACTGCTGTGGCTGTTGATGGAATAGAACCAGATCTTCTTGGTGTCAGTCAAATACATAGTCCATTACACCTTTGTCCTTGCCCATCTTGTTTTCTTTTTCCTATTCTAAAACTAAGTATAGACCAGCCCCTTCTTCAGTCATCAGAGATCAGGTAGACCCGTGTCACCCTAGCCCTCAGGAGGTTACATGATCCTATTTTTAAGCATTATGATAGCTTGGAGAAGCTGGCAGTGGAGAAGCTGGCAGGGATTCTAAAATGTTCTGAGGTAAGAATATATAACATTGTGGTATTTCTTTTATAATTTTAATGGGAGAATGGAAGATGTCATGTTTTTATGATGACATGCAATCCAAACTGGTCAGAAATACAGTAGCATCTCTTTTTTAAAAATTAGGAGTCCAATGATTAACCAGATTAATCACAAGAATATTCAACTTGAAGAAAAAGTGGTTCCTCAGTTACCTTACTGGAACACATGGTCTCTTTTGTAGGTATATTGCTTATGTGCTTAGTGTGGAATATTAAAAACAGAGTTTGCCTCATTTGCACTGTCTGCTGTGGCTTGATGAAGCATCCAAGCCAAGACCTCATATATTTTTGCAAGCTAAATACCAGATCCAAATGAAGATCCATAGCTCTTAAAGCAGTATTGAACTATATGATCCATGGCACATGTGTAAAAGGTACCTAAAGCTATTCAATGAACCCACAAGTTGTGGCGATGATTCATATCATCTCTAAGAAACAGTCTTCATAAATGGGAGGATTTGAAGGACATCAAGCAGGAAAACAGAATCAAACTACGATTGCACAACTATTGAAGGTGTTCAATTGTCATCTCAGTGTAAAAATATACTCATCTGTCAAATCCATCAAATATGTCATCAATTATATCAAGAAGGTGAGATCAGGCAATTTTTGCATTGAACAGAGAAGATGAAATCACACGTTACTTGACAGGCAGATATATTGGGCCCTTTGAAGCTGCTGCATCGATCCTTGGATTTCAAATTCATAAGAACCAGCCATTGTTCACCTTCAAGTATACTTTCCACATCAGCATCAAGTATTTTTTTTTAAATAAGGCTGTTGTGAAATAATGTTATGGCAAGAACTATTTTAACTGAATGAATGGATGATCCATTTGAAAAAAATACTAATATGTGGCTATTCCAAGATTCTGCCCTTGGACTAATAAGAGGTATAAAAGAAAGAAGATTGGGAAAAGGGTGGAAGAGTTCTGCACCAGTTTTGTAGCCAATGGTTTGGGTTGAGAGTATACAGTATCTACATATAGTGGTGACCTCTACTATTTGAGACTGTTATTTGATTTCATTTTTGAATAATGGTTAAACTAAGATGACTGGTATACTTGTAGCTTTAGTGGACCTAATTAGTGCACAAATATAGAGCAAAACTGTTTTAATTAAGTACAGCTCCATCATTGCTGTTAATTATTTTGACATGAAAAGACAATGTTTATGTTGACATACCAGTAGTATAATTCTTTTAAAAATAAAGAAATTCAGACAACAATATACTTTTTGATCTGCTTCTTCTTACCCCAAAACAAATATGTTTTCATATTTCATAATAAGGTGAGTGTAAAAGACAGGATTAGTGACTCATTTGTGAAAGATACAAAATATTCCCCAATTATCCTGTTGCTGATATTACTTCCATACACAAAATGATAACTGGTTATATTTCTTTCAGAACTTTTTGCATACAAACAAGAGCAATTAGAAGAGCAAAGTTCAAGGAATTTACATATAAAAAATTGGTGGCACTATAAATATACTCATATTAATTTGTGAAAACTTCATGTGCATTTAAGTTCTGCTTTTGCTGCCAGACAAAGGATTTTCTCCACTCCCATAATGATGACATGCTTGGGGTATTTTTTCCCATGAGAACTCCACTTCATCTGCCATCTCCCATGGTCCTAAAGATAATATTTTATTAAGCTACATTATTTTATTCATTATCTTTTAAAAATTGAATTTAATGTATTTACATGCATCAGCCTGCTGCTGTTTTAATTATATTTGTGTTATTATTTTTTAACATTTGTGTTGGAAGTTGCCTTATGAGAATTGATGGAAAAAAATAATATCCAATATAGAAATAAGGAAGACTGCTTTTTAATCATTTTTAATATCATGCTGAAGAAATTATTATATTTTAGCATCCTCCCACTGTAATTTTATTATTTTGCAAATATATTAACATGACATATTAATTTGACAATATATTGTACCAGTAATGTCTGAATTTCTATTATTACATAGTTGCAGCTGTGCACTTATACAAAGCTTTTCTCTGTTCTTTATCATATTCCATTAATAATAATAATATTGTTGTTGTTGTTTTTATTACCATTACTATGAACATGAACTCTGAACTTGCAGCTTTTGGTGCATTATTGGCAGTGGGTCTTACTGTTTCATTGAATTCCAGCAGCTCAAGTATTCTAATTTTATCAAAGCATGAATCTGCTGCTAAGCAGTACAACCTTAGTTATATGCATATATGACCTTACTTGAGTCAATGAGATTTATACACCCATTAAGTATGGCTGCATAAAAAACCTTGAATAAGAATATGCCCTCAAATTGTAACTACAGCTCAACAGGGCTAAGGCCAGATCTTAAAGATACAATTTTAAAAAAATTGGATTGCCTTAGGGACATAATGAACACTATTTGCCATATAACAAACATCACATACAGAGTGTACTGTATATGTTGAAGAGTAATCACATACACACAGAGAAATTTTATAGTTTTAACAAAATGTAGAAAATAAAGAAGCAGTGTAAAAGTCAAAATTCTTATGTATTTATTTCCTTTTAGCATAAGTTACTGTTGAAATGCATGCATTATCATCTATTTACCCATTACATTTTGATATATTGCAGAGGTCTGGAAGAAAATGTCACACAGCTATAATAAACAAGGCATGGCAAGGTTTCAGTATTACATGACATAATCAGAAGCACCCGTTCAATTTGAAGCTTGCTCTTTATCAAAAGATTGGACTACAGGAAATGGTTATAATTTCTTTTATCATTAAAACTCTGAATTCAAAGACTTATTGTTGTTGTTTTTAAATCAAGATAGCTAGTCTTTTTTCACTATTTGTGCTCCCGTAAGTACAAATCATTCTGTGATTTGAAGCTACAGTGTTAACAGAATTGATAGATACTGGTAGTAAATTATATAATTATGGTTTACATATTCAAGTTTGTCATTAAAAATTTTGTCTCTCATCAAGACCCTAGAAAAATTCATGGTTAAAATAAAATAATAAAATAAAATAAAATAAAATAAAATAAAATAAAATAAAATAAAATAAAATAAAATAAAATAAAATAAAATAAAATAAAATATAAAAAAGCAACAGAAGTAGGTATGCATATCAGCTTTGTGTTGAAGTTCAGGATTAGTACACAGCATTTAAGTATAAAGCTGCTGAGCAACTTGTTTAGATTTTTGTTGCTTTACAGTTCCTCTTTTCCTCCTATCATTTTCCAAGCAATTCCACGGCAAAAAACTCTCAAATTTTCTCAACAGGATGTTTAGGAGACCATGAGAGAAACATAAATGAAAAGAGTGATTTCCCATGAAAGCACATTTCCAAGTAAGGGGTGTTTGTGTGTGTGTGTGTGTGTGTGTGTGTGTGTGATATCAGCTTACAAAATTCACTTTATTTCTTCAAAACAAATCCTTTTCTATTTGTGGATTGCTTTGCATTCAGTCAATAATGAGAAAATCATAATATGTGAAATATTTAAAATCTGAGTGCTCAAAATATTAAATCCATATTCCTCCTTATTATTTGCCACTGTTTCATGACTAATAAACATAGGAGTCTAGTTTGCAATAACAAGTGTCAAGCTGTTTTATGCACCATGCAAAGAAAAAAACCAGATTCCTTATTATGTGTAACTATGTTCTGTTCACTTCCTTTTCTAAAACATCACTATTAGTCAGCTGGAATTTGTTTTATGCAATACCTTGAAAAAATATTTTATATAAGAGAACTTTATTTTTTATTTATTTAGTCCCTCAGAAAAGAAATAGTTTTCAAAATGTCAGATGAGAATTAAAGAGAAAAATAATGGAGACAACATTTTACATCAAAGTTAACATTTTACTGCAAAGAAAACTCTCTTTTACTTGGCCCAATTTTACTGCATTTTGGAAATGGGGAAAAAATATGACTGCAAAACATTTTGACACAGCAGGAACTTTCTCCCAGCATACTTATTAATGCTATGCTTCAATGGAACAAGAGAAAAATAAAATGTAATGGAGGGGTGAAGGAAAGCCTACAACTAATAAGCTAATATGGGTATAAGAAAAAAAAGAGAAGAATTACTTATATATTGCTACATATATATATATATTCTCTTGGATCTTTCACTGATTTTATCCTGCTGTTGAGTATGACTAATGTCATGACTATGACTAATGAGCAATGTCTATGGAGATTCTCAATCATTCAGATCATAGTTGTCCCAAAGTTTTTTTTTCCAAAAGGCAACTGGACTTTTTTATTTTTTTTCTTTGAAGATGTTTCACTTCTAATCCAAGAAGCTTCTTTAGTTCTAACTAAGTGGTGGGGAATGGAAGGCTTTATATTCTGTGCAGTCAACCTGTTGTTACCATTCTAAGAATTGGTCATTAGCACTCTGAGAAACATTGAGGCCACACAGAGATTTATCGTGTATTCAGAATCACCTGAATCAGAGCGTAAACTGGTATGGGATCTTTTTGGGAATGCTGAAAGGATTGCGTTGTAAACAGAAAAGTGGTGTGTATCCCTCCCCCTCAGTTGATGAAAGACTGTTCAATTTTAATATGGATAGATAGATATCCAGAATGTAAACCTTGCTGTCTTCAAAGGAGTAATCCTTGTCTTTCAAATATAGATGGACTGCTGAATCCTGTCCTAATAGGTTTGTTCTCCTATGTTGTGCCATACGTTTGTGAAGTGATTGTTTTGTTTTCCCAATGTACAGGTCTGCACATGTCTTACTGCACTGCACTGCATATATAACATTGTTCTGTTTGTGTCTGGGTATTTTGTCCTTGGGATGGACAAGTTTCTGTCTTAATGTGTTCCTGGGTTTAAAATGTGCATGTATATTGTGTTTGTTGAAAATCCCTCTGAGCTTTTATTTTTTTCTCTCTCTCTTTCAAATTTTTATTTTATTAAAAAAAAGTTTAAAATACAAAACTCCAACAGTTGAAAACAAACAAACAAATAAACAAAACACGTAGCAAATAAGACATTAAAAAGTGCACTGGAGAAAAAACTAACACCTATACACATATAGTAAATTAAAGGGACTTAAATTGACTTAACTTGAATTAAACCTAGGTGTTTTATATTTGCTTATTTCTCATAATTTCATCTAAGAATTATGGAACATATGGTGGAAGAAAAGTGGTCAGAAACTGTATAAGTCTCCTGAAAAAGCAAATGATCTTTAAAGCAAGGACAATTTACAGTGCAGGCACAGCTTCAAAGAAGTCTCTGATATTAGGGGAAACAAAACCAAGCTTGAGAAGGGAGATAATACTAGGCAATACAATCAGAGCCAGTAATTTAGGATTAAGTGGTTGTCTAGGACCAGACAGGAGTTAATCCTCAATCACAGAAACTCTCTAGGTTTGTGGTGGTGAACCTATGGCACGTGTGCCACAGGTAGCACAGAGAGCCCTCTCTGTGGGCACGCGTGCCGTCGCCCCAGTCCTAGGCCTTCAGCTGGGTGATAACAATAATAATAATAATAATAATAATAATAATAATAATAATAATAATAATAATAATAATAATAATAATAATAATAATAATAATAATAATAATAATAATAATAGTAAAGTTGGAAGGGACCTTGGAGGTCATGTAGTCCAACCCCTTGCTCAGGCAGGAAACCCTACACAATTTCGGACAAATGGCTGTTCAGTCTCTTCTTAAAAACCTCCAGTGTTGGAGCATTCACTGCTTCTGGAGGCAGGTTGTTCCATTGGTTAATTGTTCTGTCAGGAAGTTTCTCCTTAGTTCTAGGTTGCTTCTCTCCTTAATCAGTTTCCATCCATTGCTTCTTGTCCTGCCTTCAGGCGCTTTGGAGAATAGCTTGACTCCCTCTTCTTTACGGCAGCGCCTGAGATATTGGACCACTGCTATTGGACCCTCGTCCTTCTCTTCATTAAACTAGACATACCCAATTCCAGCAACCGTTCCTTATATGTTTTAGCCTCCAGTCCCCTAATCATCTTTGTTGCTCTTCTCTGTACTCTTTCTAGAGTCTTAGCATCTTTTTTACATCATGGTGACCAAAACTGGATGCAGTATTCCAAGTGTGGCCTTACCAAGGCATTGTAAAGTGGTATTAATACTTCACGTGATCTTGATTCCATCCCTCTGTTAATGCAGCCCAGCACTGGGTTGGCTTTTTTGGCAGCTGCAGTACACTGCTGGCTCATATTTAAATGATTGTCCACAGGACTCCGAGATCCCTCTCACAGTTATTACTATTGAACAAGGTACCCCCTATACTATACCTGTACATTTGGTTTTTCTTGCCTAAATGTAGAACCTTACTTTTTTCACCATTGAATTTCATTTTGTTAGATAGCGCCCAATGTTCAAGTCTGTCCAGGTCCTCCTGTATCTTAAGCCTGTCTTCTGGAGTGTTGGCTATTCCTGCCAGCTTGGTGTCATCCACAAATTTGATGAGTTCCCTATCTATTCCCTCATCCAAATCGTTGATGAAGATGTTGAAGAGCACTGGGCTTAGAACAGAGTCCTGGGGCACCCTACTATACACTTCCCTCCATGTAGATCCAGTTCCATTGAGGACCACACGCTGAGTACGGCCGGTCAGCCAACTACGAATCCATCTGGTGGTGATGCTGTCTAACCCACATATTTCTGCCGTGTGCAAAAAAAAATATTTCAATTTAGAAGGAGAAAATTTCAACTTCTCGTGGAAAAAAAAAGATCTCGCAAAGTTGGAATTGATTGATTGAACTTTTTAGTCCCACCCAGTCTGCCGTTACCACCGCAGCCATGCCCACCCAATGGGCCATGTTCACCCAATGGGCCACACCCACCCGGCACCCGATGATACATAAGTGGGTTTTGGGTTGCAGTTTGTGCACTCGGTCTCTAAAAGGTTCGCCATCACTGCCCTAGGTGACAGGGCAGTGTCAGCCTATCTCATAAACTGCTGTTATGGAGACAAAAGTCAAGACAAATACCCATATATATGGTACTTATAACATAATTGTATAATTTATAAGTGTACACTACCCACAGTTGCTCTTTGAGTGAAATAGGTAGTCTCTGTATTTGATAACTAAATAATATAAATACATGAAAATTTGAGTTTATAAAAGAAAGACAGAAAATAAATCCAATAAACACATACATACGTATAAGAGTAGTGCTTAGAAGGTATTTGAATTCAACAGCAGCAAGAACTGCTGAATGTGTGTTTTCTTTACTCTTTAATCTCTTATGAAATTGCATTTCATTAAAAATTAAATAGCAAAGTTTCATGTCCATAACAAGTTGGAATTGGAAGACATCATTATGCTTTTCTACAAACTATTTTGGCATTGGCTTTTCCTACTGTTCACTATCTGGATACTGGGTACTAAATAAAGAGAGAGAGAGAGTGGAGGAAGGAGATGGAGATAGAGAGAAACTGAGACTAATAGGACAGTGATATGATGTTACTTTAAATGAAATAACCAGACAAGTGCTTAGACTAAATTATATTAGAAGGAGAACATTTGGGTTCTTTCCTGTAAGGTTACTCTGAGAACAGAACTTATAGATAAATGTTTTATTGTCCTTTCCAAAGAGTTATTTCTTAAAAGGTACATGTGCCATTTTTTACAAATATCACAATGATCTGAAAAAATATCAAGCAGAATCTAAAGAAATCTCTTTGGAATTATAAGTAGTTTTATATTGGAGTAGCATTTATTTTTTTTAAGTGAACAGTCCATGACAGCTAGTGTTTATGAGATTGACTCTAGACTACTTTTTATTTTTTTATTTTATCCACAGTAGTAATTATGGTTACTTATCTAATAGATTTTTGATTGATTGGTTGATTATGTGCCATCAAGCCACTGTTTTTTTTTTTTTTTTCAAAGAATTTTTTATTATTTTCAACATAAGAAAAAAAGCACATCACAAATACATCACAATTGGAAACCCCCCCCACCCCCTACCCGGACTTCCCAAACCTAATCCCAGGATACTATTCAACTAAAAGTAAACTTATATTAATATCCCTAACGCCACAAAATGTTGTTCTACATAAGTAGATGAAATACATATATATATGTATATATAAAAAATTTTTTTTTTTCTAAAAACCTAACTTATATTCCACCAATCTATGCTTATTTTGAATATAAACAATCCATCTTCTCCATATTGATAAAAATTGTTCATTTGAATGATCCTTCAAATAAGCCGAAATCTTTGCCATTTCAGCAAGATGCGAAACCTTCAGTCTCCAGTCCTCTATTGTAGGTAAAACTTTACTCTTCCAGTTTTGAGCTATCAGCAAACGGGCAGCAGTTAAACAATACAACATCAAATTCGTTTCTTTTACATCCAAATTATGTGTGATACCTAGGAGAAATAACTGAGGCAGAAAAAAAATTCTTCTTTTAAAAACTTGCTGTAAATTCCACCATAATTTTATCCAGAAGGCCTTAATAACCTTGCAAGTCCACCACATGTGAAAAAAAGTTGCATCTTGTTGTCCACACCTCCAGCACTTGGATTCATAGTTCTCATAAATGCGAGACATAGTTGCAGGGTCCATGTGCCATCTGTAAAACATCTTATAANATAAGATGGCGCCTCCATAACCACAAATCTTGGTATAGTCAGAAAAATATGTGACGGTATCACCCAAATTGGAAGTTTAACATCAAACTTAAAAAAATATTTTTGCCAAACTCTCAACAATGCAGCCCTTATTATATGATTTCTAAAAGTTTTGTCAATCTTTTTTTGCATAAAAAGATAAGCATGCCACCCAAAATACTTGACTCTTAGTGACTATATGGATAGATTTTCTTCAGGATAACCTATGCAAAACTTGGTTCTTCAGACTTTCTGACAGTACACCCATTGGCAATGTAACAGAGTTCATCCATCTTGCTGCTGGTCATCCTCTTCTCTTTCCTTTCTCTTTTCCTAGCATTCTAGCCTTCTCTAGAAAGTTAGGTCTTTACATAATGTATCCAGAGTAGGATAATTTGAGCCTGGTCATTTGCAACTTGAATGAGTTGATTTATTTTATGGTCCATTTGTTGGGTTTCCTGGCTGTCCATAATATCCTCAGAAGTCTTCTCTCAGACCAAACATCAAAACAATCAATATTTTTCCTATCCTGCTTCTTCAAAGCCCAGCTTTTATTTCCACAGAGTGTTGCAGGGAATACCAGTGCTTATACTATTCTGATTTTTGTACTATCTATCTATCTATCTATCTATCTATCTATCTATCTATCTATCTATCTATCTATCTATCTATCTATCTATCTATCTATCTATCTATCTATCTATCTATCTATCTATCTATCTATTTAACAGTTTATATAATCACTCAGCTTACACATAGCAGTATACAATACAATATTAAAAATCCACAGTTTAAAACCCTACATTACAGCATCTGAATATCTCTTCCAAAGCCTTCATGGCTGCTCTACCAAATGACTGCTTGATCTTTATACTGAAGATTGATCCTCAAAAGCAGAAGTTACCTGTTATTTCAGTAGTTTCATTGTAATTCTAAGGTTGTTTTGAACTTGTTGCCATTAGTTTACCTTCTTTAGATTTAATTTTAATCTGTTTTTTTATCTATTTGCAAGGTGATATACAAGTATAACTGCTCAACATATTTTACCTTTTGTTGCATCCTACTTTACTTATTAGGGCTGGGCAATCTTGTTTTTTTTCCATCAACAAGCAGACACAGTTTTAATGTTGAAAGTGTTACAAGTTGATAGTGAATAGTGAATAATCCCAAGGCTAGTGCTGTTCTAACATATTGCTTCTGATTTATCCAGAGCTGATTGCTACCACTTGAGTTGTTGACAACTCCTTGACTTGTTATTATATAAATGTTAATAAACGTCTTATTGCCTCTAGTCTTAGGGGCTATGCTACATTTCTGCTATATTACTGCACAGATACTTCGTAACATTTTCAAATGGTGTATTTTTTTAATAAGATAAAGGGAGAGCATTATCAAATACATGGGGTATAACTATACTATATTTAATAGTGCTGTATAATGCTTTGCATTTGATTTTCCCCTGTAACTGCCACACAATTTTAGGAAGTATATGAAGTGGAATCAAATCTGATCCTATCTGATCTGAAGTATCTTTGTGGAATCAAATCTGATGTAGTGCATAGCTCAATATTAAATGTAATACAATGAAACTAGTTATGCAGGATGCACCCATTATTTTGTTCTGGAGTCAGACACTTTAGGAATTATAGAAAGGCTATGAGTAGCCTTTGGATCAGAGAAGATTGTATGTATCCATATTAAAGGGGGGGAGAAAGAATATATTAATCCACCTTATTTTAATAAGAAAGCATACATATTGTACAAGGCATTCATATTAATTTTATTTGTTAAACACATTCCTGTACTAAAACATTTCAAAGAAAATACGTAATAAAACAATAATTGAAACAATATTTAATCAAATATGTATAAAAAAGATGAAATGAATAAAGAAATATGATTGTTTAATGTTCATATTGGAATTATGCCAGAGAAAATGTCAGATTTCATCATGCACATGAAAGATAATACTATATTATATTTCTCCCAAATTTCAGGGGGCAGAACATTCCAGAATACAGGTACCACTATAAAGGAGGACTGCAAGTAGCTACCTAGACCAAGCCAAAAGCTAAGATTAACACTAGACCAACAACAAGAAGCAAACAATATCCCTATCAAAAAAAATTACCAATTCAGTCAAACAAGCTAACAGTAAGTAACAGCCCAATCAAGGAACCACCATGTCCACTCCCACCAACACTGATAGGCAAGTTAGTATATAAATTGAAAGCAGGCCCTACTCCCTTAATAGCACTGATAATCTTATCTAGTTTGGTTATGAAATGTCTGCAAAAACAACTAAAGGATTTCACAATTTTGAAAATCCATTCCATCCAAATCTCAGTGTTTAAAAAGTTTTCTTTTACTTTGGTGAAGCAAGTTCAATTAATTTTGAATAAGACAATTCAATTAGATTGTTACTATCTTCAAAATATTTGTATATGCTTGTACTTGATTCAAAAAGTACAATTCATAGGAGTATGAACACAAGACTTGTCTTGTGATTCATAAAGCTACTGCGTTGTTTTCTAGGTTTACATGCTAGCCATGGGAAAGATTTCCATTATAGTTGCACAGTCTTCAGTGTCAAAATCTAAAACATTGCCTCACCATAGAATTGTTTCCTTAAGATGCCTTTTTTCACCCAACTTTATATGTTATTTTACAGGGGATGCTTATCTGCAGCAACAAAAGCCATCATTTTTATCCTCTGAAGCTTTATATTCATACTTGCACTGCCCTCTGGGTATCTTCAACCTTTTGTTGCTGAAGGTCCTTTTAAGTTAGCAAGGAATCCATCTCTTCAGATCACATAGTTCCCTAGAAAACATTGTAAAAATGTCCCCAAGATATTTCCTCTGTAGCAATTGGAAAAGTAATTTACTTGCTAAGTTAATTTGCTCAGCTAACAAAGATGTATGAAAACCCCACGATTTTGTAGGCTCGTGTTTTGGTTCTGCAACATACTGGTATACCGAAGAGTATTTTCAGGATATAATTCATGCCAATATAAGAAAAAAGAAATATTGTGCAAACATTATAATACAAAATTTAGATGTTATTGGATGATACTCTTCAGTGCTTGTTTTTGCAAAGAAAAAAGAAAGAAAAGTGATGTAGACAATATATTGGTGAAGGATTTTACAATTGGTATCTCTTGGACAATGGTCTAAAGAACAGATTTCCTGACAGTTTACTATCAACTGGAGCTGGCATCTTTAGAGGCATAGTGGTCTGCTATGCAGCTGAGTAAGAAATATCTGGGCTCCTCTCTTATAGTCAGATCTCCTTTATCCTTCTTGATTGGCCTTTATCTGAGCTGATTTCTGATTGATGCAGATTGGTGGAGACTGCCTCTAGTTTGATGTTTGTGCCCAATCCTGCTAATTATGTTTTAGCATAACTAGATGCTCCAGTTACACAATACTTGTAATATCTTCTATATATATTTTTTGAAAACATTCATTTGGTTGTGGCTAATCATTTTTGCTTACTTCTTATCAGGGAGACCAAAAACCTGAGCATGCTATAAGGAATGTTTCTGGCTTCCAGAGATGGAAGATTAAAACAAATATTGCTCTATACAAGAGTTTCAAGGTAAACATAGATGATAACTTTTATTTTCTCATCTTCAAAATGATATTCTGAGTACTTGCTTCAAAAGTAGCCTGCCTGAAATTCTGATTGGCTACATATATAGCCAATCAGAATTTCAAGCAGGTTATGTTTATCTTGTATCCGAAGTGTTCTGTTGTCAGATTTCAGGAAGCCTATAATTTGATGCTTGGCTCAATGGCTTGTATTTCTTTCACAGAACCTATAAAGAACAAAGTTCTTTTCCTTTGGGACTCCATGTCTCTTGCTTTTTCAGAGGCTCTGTATAGCCTGAACCTTAATGATTGTTGACTGTAACTATTCTCCAAACTGGAATTTGTGTCACATACTATGCTTGGGTGGAAATTCAATAGTTTGAATAAGGTCAACATTGTCAGGTATGTTACACTAAACTGAAACTTCCTGGGAAAAGTTGCTATGTATCTTTTTCAGAAGCCATTGAAACTGGCTGTGCCGTGCCACTGTCCCTTATGATATAAAGGCTGAGGCAGGCTGTTGACCAAGTAGAACAATAGCAGCTACAATATTCTTTCTGGATATCCTAGTGTTGATCAGCAGTACTGTAAAAGGAAGAAGTGGTGTTAGGATTGGTCTAGCAGATAGGTACATGACAATTGGATTAGCAGAGATGTACATGAATTGGAGAGAAGCAATAAGGGTAATAGTCTAAGCCAATTGCGTGGACTATCATAGAATTTGGCAGGAAACAAGAAAAGGTAAGTATTTCTAAGGGTTGAAGAAATATTATATTTATAATTTCCCACAGAAATTCCTAAATGGATTATGACCATGCTTCTAATAAAGTTATTTCATTTTTTGATTTTATGACACATTATCTGGCAGTACCAGAAAGTGCTTTGGAACAAATCTTCAGTGCAAATTAGAAAGAAGAGTAAATTAAGGACTGGCTTTTTCTGTCCTTCAATTGCCTCACGCCTTTAACTTATATGTAAGCTACTTGCTTTATCCTTGTAAATATCCTGTGCTAAAATCTATAAATAATAAAAGAATTAACCTTTTGTACATTTTTTGGAGGGCAGGATGGAAGGGCATGGAGTACATTGTACATTGCATGGGAAAAGTCCATGCAGTCCAATGCATCCATATATTTTAATCGGTAATCCACATTTGTATCAAAAATGGACTTGAGTGTAATCCTTGTCTCCAAGTAAATATATCTTTGAACTTAACACTTTATACAATTATGAGGTCTGTAATATGCAGCCTTTGCAAAAAGCACAAGCTTTCCCAATTCTTGCTAGAAATTCTAAGAATGTATTTCAACATTACAGTGATGGGGAGAGGGTGCATTTGCATTGGTAGTGGTAGAGGATGATATAGTAGAAGTTGTGCAATAAAGTATCCAGGGGAGGCATGGAGAAACAGAGGTCATTGCAGGAAGTGAAGTTGGCTATAAACCAAAAACCAAGTAGCAGAAGCCTGGGGAGAAATGTTAAAATGTAAAACAGTATATATAAAAGTAAAAAAAAAATAAGATGATGCAAGAAATTAAAATTAGTTAAAAGGCGAAGGGAGGGCTTTCAGGGAACTAACCAGCTCCATGACTGTGTGCTACTCTGGACTCCCTGCGCATAGGCAAGTCTGAACTCCTTTTCCAAAGGCCATAATGATAAAGTGCTGAAGTAATATAATGCAGTTGGAATATCACTGGTTGGGCCCGATATTCAGAATGATGATGATCAGGTACGAAGGGCAAGTGGAGATGGTTACGGAGTAACCAGAGTTTGAATCCTCTTGAACTGGGGCAGTATTACGATGGTTGTGTTTCTTATTGAAATGTATATAGACTGTTCAGACACATGGACATCTCTGCTAGATGTCTTCATATGACTGGCTATAATGCTTAAGTGGCACATGCTGAAATGGCAGAAATGGCATCATAATGGGTTGCTTTGGTGGAATGTGACTAAGCTGATGGTTATCAAGCAATATTTTGAAATGCTCTGAGATTTCAGCAGAAGGAGAAGCAATATGAAGATGAATAGTTTCTAGCAAAGGTGTACTATCAACTTGCCAATTCTCATATAATAGTTTATGTGAACCTATACATTTATCTGGGATAATTATGTTATTTTTCATCCTTGTACAATATTACAAATTAAAAGAGACCCACAAAAAGACTGCTCAGTTCACTACACTGGTTCATGTTATCTGGACACATTTTATCACCTTTCTCCTAATGAAGATAGCACATTCTTAGCAGAAAACATATTTGCAGAATGTATCCATACTGCATATGTTAATGGGTGAACCACACTTGCCTCCAAACTGGACTGGGAATATCAACCTTCTTTCCAAGTAAATTTGTCTTGAACTCCCAGAAGAATTGCTTTGGGAACTTTCTCTGATTACTAAACATATTAGCACCTTTGTATTCATACTGTTCTTCTTGGTAAACATATCTTCTTCCCCAGCCTAAAAGATTCTGTTCTAAAGTTTCTGATGTGATTGCAAACACATATGATTGCTGAGTTAAATATATTATTTTTTTATTTTATATTAGAATTCACTGTATTTTCCAGTATTTTAATGGTATATGTATTAAACACAGTTGCTGCTAAAGATGACTTAACAGTGGTATTTTTTTTCATAGCTGCCAAGGAAAAACTAAGATCAGAAGCATTGCTATTTATAACATCCTATTCATGCGGGATATAAATGAAAATTCTTAGCTTTCATTGGTGTTATAACTTGTGAATGATTGTTACTTTGACAAAGTGCATGTGTAATGCTTTCACCATAAAGACATTCTGAAGTATAACTTAAATTTTCATTGCTTGTTTCAATTAACATTTCAGAACTTTGAAATAAGATTGAAGAAGCCACACTCTATATAAACATTGTTGTTTCATGTCAGCATAGATGTGGACATGATTTAATGGCCAATAAGAACAGAAGGGAGAATGAAAAACTATTGGACCATAGAAGCCACACAATAAGGAAAGATTGATGCAGAACAGAATTACTTCTTAAATATCACAACATTTTGAGGTCCAGTTTAGCAATTTAGCTGTATGATTCTAAGCATGACAGAGATGATTTTTCTGATTTATTTATGTCTCCCTCACACATATTGTGCCTTCCGTTTAGAGACAGAAAAAGAAACAAAAGCATATTCCATATCAGGGATCATTAGGAAAAGAACTGAAACTAAAACTACAAAAGTGCTTTATACAAATCTATGTTGCAAGTATATCTCAAATATATATTATAGAAAAGCAACAACACATTTATTACATACCAAATATATTGTAGAAGTAGAAATGATGCCCAGTGTGACAATCAACATCAAGGAATTAATACAACTCTGCTATGAGGATAAGTTACAATATTTAGCATTCTAAATGCTAAATAGAAATCCTTCTAAAAAAAGTAATTAAAGGAAAACAGAAGAAATAAAAAAAATTTTTTTACATAGGACTCTTCAGGGAGCAAGTGCAACACAGTATCACAAAAGAAATCCTGCCCCTTTTCTACTTGCTTCATAATGTCACATACAAGAGGGCAGAGTTCATGTTTTGACATCATGATGTGAATTTCATCATTTTGATGAAAAGTTAGCTTGCTGCAGCTACCACTGTATTCAGAATGCTGAAAATGAGTTTTTCCCCCCTGCTTTTCAAAGTATTAAAATTTATCATGAACATGTGGAAGATTCCGGACAGATAAAAATAATTGGATATTTTTACAATGCATAGTTAAGCTAAGGAATTTATAGCCACAACATATTGATAATTACCAACTAGTACAATTTAAAAGGGAATTAGACATATGCATGCACCATGAAACTCAATAGCTATTAATGATTATGTATCTTTATTACTCCAGTAACACAGGCAGTAAGTTTCTTGATACCAATTGCTAAGGAAAATAAATTTAATGGTACTATCATTTATTCTGCTTGTGGACTTCCCTAAGGTATCTAATTAATCACTGCAGAACAAAATATTAGACAAAATGTTCCCCTGATTCAACACAGATCTTATATTGTTTGTCTATGTCTCTGTTCTCATACATTGTGCCAGAATATATCTAAAGTTGGAAAAATGTGTAAGAATACACACAGAGAAAGCAATCATTTCAATACAAAGACACAGGTACACATATACTGACCATATGCCTGGATGACCTTGGTTGAACTGAAAGCTAAGCAAATTTGGGCCTAATTAATACTTACTCTTTGAGAAATCCTGACCCTGCATGATAGGAACTCTCTGTTCTTGTTGCATTCATTACTCTACATGATCTAATTTAGTGCATTATTAATATCCCAGATGTTTTATTCCTAATTTTTATTTTACAGAATTTATATGGTAAAAGACCTCTGAGTGATGCAGAAGAAGCTAATAAAGATAGATGCTGCAATCTGCTTACAACAAAGTTTTGTTGCAGTAATATCAAGTTTAACTGTTTAAGGGAAATTAACAGGTTAGGGTAGGTGTACATTTGATGAAAGGATGTTCCAAAGGATAGGAGCCTGAGCTCAACTAGAGAAACCTTTGTGACTTAACCAATGTCAACAAGTTTAGTAAGGATGACAGGAAGGGATCTTGGTTTCAATTAGCCATGTTCCTCTTTTTTTTTTTTTTCAAAGACAGGTAAACACTTTCCAGTTTTGGCAAGCTGGATAGACAAAACTTTACTTTTTGAGAGGAAGATACAAATAGTTCCTGGCTGAATAGAGAAGGGCTATTCATCAAGCAATGAACTCAGAACAGATTTTTAAAGAAAGTCTTACATTTCATAATACTTTATTTGTAACTTATTGAAACCTGTAGGCATTCTTGAGTGCAATTATATCCATCGAAGATGCTGCCATCAGAAACTCTTGACAGTTATGACTCTTTTTGTCCTTTCAGACAAATCAACTTCTGATCTGCTAACTTTAACACACACAAATAACTAGTATGTTTTAAAGAAAAGTCTGTGTCAAGCAAGAGCATCCGACAGAACCATGACAGTCTATTCTATTTGAAAAGTTAGAGCTTATTCTTTAAGACCAACAGCATATCCAGTCCAACCCTTGTATAGCAGATTGATATATGACTTATACTATAAAGTTAATTTATCTCCAAGAAATTGTGGAATTGATTTTTGGCTATTAATTTCAGTTTAGTGATTTTCCAGGATCACCGAAGTTTATGTTGTTATTAGATGCTCTGAGTATGTCAGTCAGTGGAAAAACAAGATGCAATTCATATACATATATTTATACATGCATCTCATAAATATATGCATACCGCAGGGATGCACAAGTCATGGTTGCAGTTCACTTAGTCACCTAGTAAAGTATACCCCATGGAAGTGCAATTTTTAAAATAAATTGATGGAAAAAAGCATAACAAATATATTTAATTACAATAATTGCACCTATTTTAATTAAACATTTAAGTTAAATAATATGTAGTTTCTAAGCCATGACTTCTTTGTTATCTGGGCCTATCCAGCTTTGGAACATAATCTCATCTTCTCTGAAAGTTGTATATTTTGCTATTGGGTATCCTCAATGTGCTCAGCAGTATGTCTTTCATATAAGAAATCTTTATTTCTCTATATAGGGTACCCAGGAGAGACTAGATATAAAAACAGACTTATATTTTCCATAGCCATAAACGTAGAGTAGTTAGGGCACTTTTTCACAGCCTTAATTAGATAGAGTTACTGTTATAGAAATACATAGAGGGGAGCTTCTTTGAGCTCTAAGGAGAAAAAGTGGGATACATAAACACATTTTTTAAAATAATCCAGTAAGCAACTAAAATACATATGTGCAAAAAGAGAGATGGAGAGGAACAGCATAACCTGACAAAGGGATACAAGTAATACCTAGTAAACAAATTAAGTTTCTCTATGAAAGTACCTCTTTAGATGTCATCTCAGGAAGCTTGTTTTTTTTGTTTTTAGAAAAGAAATGAGAATAAGGCCAGATTGGTGGACTTATGCTCAAATAATACTTGTTAACTAAGGTAAACCTACTCCTAAATCTAAGGAAGAGTTGAAGTCAGAAGGATATATTTGTCATTGCTTTATATACGTACAATTGAAAGAAAGGTTTAAACTAGAGAAAAAAAATATGGGTTTGACTCTGTAAAAATGTTTCTGTCCAGAGGATAGGACAAGAAGTAATGGCCAGAAGCTTATCAAAGAGACACCCAACCTAGAATTAAGGGGAAATTTAAGCTCAGTGAGAACAATTAATCAGTGGAACAACTTGCCTCGAAAAGTTGCAAGTGCTCCATCACTGGAAGTTTTAAAGAAGAGATTGGGCAGCTATTTGTCCAGAATGTTATAGAGTCTCCTGCTTGAGAAGACAGTTGGACTAGACAATGTCCAAGGTACTTTCAAACTCTGTTATTTTGTAATTCTGAACTTAAAATTGTATTGCGTGATAAGGATGAACATGTTATTACCAAGGTTTATAAATTATCATTGAAATTGAATTTGGACAATTAATATGTGAAGTGTTGTATGATTCAATGGGTGAAGAATTTTGGGAATAATCTAACGCTTGAACATTGGGAAAACGTGGATAAAAGATTTAACAATTACATTGAACTATAACTTAAAGGAACATTTTTATAAAATGATGTACCAATGGTATCATTTTTAACACTTGACAAATTGTCGAAGATGTATAAAGGTGCTTCAAATGTATGTTGGAAATGTAAATATAAAGAAGGAACTTTTTATCAATTTTGGTGGACTTGTGGCAGAGGAAAGAAATACTGGAACAAGTTTCATATTTTAATGCAGAAGATTCTCAAAATGAATATAAAAATCAAGCCAGAGACTTTTCCTTTAGGTTTAATGCACAAAGAACTTGAAAATAAATCTGGTCCTTTGTTGTTATATATGTTGACAATTGGGTCATTCCATGACAAGTGGTCTGGGGGTCCCTGCTCGACCATCACGGATTTTGAAGAAATTTTGTGTAAACATGCACACATGTCCCCAATGAACATTGGTAAAGTGTTATGTTTGCCAATGCAATACTTGTGGAGATATAGTCATTTGTTTGACCCCCATACCGCAGCCTTCTACAGTATGACTCTGAGGTTCCAGCAACTTTGAGACACAATATCTCCGGCAATATTTTGTTGAGAGAAACAAAACTTGGCCATATTGTACAACTTTTTGTGCTCTATTAAACAAAATAATAAAAACATTCTCACGAGCGAGCTCCATCTAGATAATTTGGAGCAAAGTTGGCTGAAAATATTGCGGCTCAAAAAAAGTTTAAAGTTTGGCTTTTTATATCTCTGGAAGGAAAGGTATGATAAACGTGAAACTTTGCATGTAATAACTTAGCAACACAACATTTTTGAATATAAAATTTCATTCTCCTACTGCTTTCCAATAGTTTACAAATTGAGTGTAAAGTTGATGTTTTTTGTAAACTCTGGAAACTCTGTTAAATCATTCTCATTAGAAAGAGCATGTTTCAAACCCCCTAAAAAAGTAGGGTTGGTTTTTCGTCGCTGATGTATAAAGCCCTAAAAATAGGGACAAAGTTGAGGACATTGCTATGGCAACATCACATGTATTCTATTATTTTTTCATCTTGTTTGTTTTATACAGACATCATTACTACTCTTATATTTTGTTGGTCTATGGTGACATTGTCACTACCAGTTCAGGCACTTGAACCAGCAACCCCATCACCATAGTGGGCACGCCCAATAGCCATGCAACACCAGCCATGGGTGGGTTTCTTGGTCCAGGATCCTAAGCCTGTAGTTTGGTTTCTTCTTCGAAGTTCCAAAGCCTTGTGTGGCTGCAATCCATTTGACAAACAAAATCACGTAGCATATATGTTTTAGCCTCCAGTCCCCTGATCATCTTTGTTGCTTTTCTCTGTACTCTTTCTAGAGCCTCAATATCTTTTTTATATCAGGGTGACCAAATCTGGATGCAGTATTTCAAGTGTGGCCTTACGAAGGCATTGCAAAGTGATATTAACACTTCATGTGATCTTGATTCTATCTCTCTGTTAATGCAGCCTAGCACTGTGTTGGCTTTTTTGGCAGCTGCAGCACACTGCTGGCTCGTATTTAAGTGATTGTCCACTAGGACTTCAAGATCCCTCTCACAGTTGCTACTGTTGAGCAAGGTGCCACTTATACTATACCTGTGCATTTGGTTTTTCTTGCCTAAATGTAGAACCTTACTTTTTTCACCACTGAATTTCATTTTGTTAGTTAGCAGCCAATGTTCAAGTCTGTCAAGATCCTTCTGTATCTTAAGCCTATCTTCTGGAGTGTTGGCTATTCCTGCCAGCTTAGTGTCATCTGCAAATTTGATGAGTTCGCCATCTATCCCCTCATCCAAATCATTGATAAAGATGTTGAAGAGCACTGGGCCCAGAACAGAGCCCTGGGGCACCCACTACACACTTACCTCCATGTACGCTGACATGGCGTACCCTGGTTTACCAGGGTTGCCAGACATATGAACACAGTAGATGATCTGTGTCTATACTTTCATGTGTTTTGCAACAACAACCAGAAACCAAAATTATTAAGTTGTTTTGCATGAAATTGTCAAAATCTGTCTTAATTATTTACTTTAACCAGTAATATCCAAACTGACCATCACAGATTTTTCATACGATTTTTTAATTCAGTACTTTCAAAATATTTTTTCAGTAAGTTGTTTTGTTGGACTTGAATGAATGTCCCAAAGGTGCTTTTTCAAAAGGCAACTGGACTTTCTTTGTTTTTACCTGAAGATGTTTCATGTTATATCCAAGAAACTTCTTCAGTTATAACTGAATGATGGAGAATGGAAGGATTCCTTGCAATTATCTGGTCATTACACTCTTTCTGAGAGTCATTGAGACCACTTGGAGGTTTATCTGTGCCTTCAGGTCACTTGACTAGTTCCACTTGGGTGTGGAACCTTCTTGGAACTAAGAACATCTTCAAGGAAAAACAAAGGCAGCCAAGTTGCCTTTTGAAAAAACACCATTGGAACAACCATGACCTGGATGATTGAGATATCCATAGAGACTTCAATGAATAATTTCTATTTCTAGATATTTTTTTTGAGATAGAGATAAACATCAACTGCTAAAATGTGTGAGATGAAATTAGTAGTATAATTAGCCCATATTATCTTTCACACCAGACTTTTTAAATTTTTACAATGAAAATTACAAAAACAATAATTATTACTACTGTACAGAAGTAGAAATCCATTTTTTTCTTTCAAATTTAAGATTGTCAAATCTTCCAAACAGAGTACATTTTAATTGTATGACTTTGGGTTAACAGTACATAGAATGAAATCATTTCCTTCTCCATACTAGATTGAATAATTCCAAATAGAGATAAAAATGTAATTGTTTGAATTCAAGAACAACTACAAAATAGAATGGCTAAAAATTATGAATTAAGCACACAAAGCTGTATTGGCTGTTCTTTATACAGTATGAACAATCTATTGCACAGGAACAAAAATAGCAGCTGAAGAAAATAAACTGTTACCCTAAGTAAATACTTTTTTTTAAGAAGTGTACCATGCATATTGGTGTACCATGCATATTTTGCCAAATTTTAAGAAAAGGTTATTTTTATTACAATTATCATGTTACAATTGAAGGATGTAACTGTGGTTGTGAAAGAGCCTGAGAAATAAGGCACTTTAGTGTTTTTCTTAAAGAATATACCTAAGTGTTAAAATATTTGGGAAATAAAATAAAAGAACAGGTAAATGCAGATCCCAGCAAAAAAGGCCTTTTTCCAAAAAGCAGACAAATGCAATTTGAAACAGCATAAATAAAAGAACCTGACTTGAAAAAAATGAGATTAGTTTGAAAAGTGCTCACATTTTTCAAAAAACAGAACCTGAAGGCATGACCCAGAAACAGGAAAAGCAACAGAGAACAGAAAGAGGGATAGCCTAGGCAGTTTAGTATGAACACTACTCTGGGCGTCACTGGTAGAGTCTTCTCTAGTCTGGATTTTGAAGGAAATATCACCACAATATTTATAAGAGTTTAATGTAGACATATTAATAGATTCTTAAATCCAGGCAAGGCAACATTTTCATAATGTAGTGCAAAGGTGAAGTTAATCATGGCTATGGTATAAAATGTTCTGCAAAAAAAAAGTTCCGAACTGGGCTTATATTACATGCATTTTACTAGCAAAGTATATTGCCCCTTGGGTCTTATTCTGAGTGCACCCCCTCACTGGAATAGAGGGAAGCTATCCATTGTAATCTCTTCCACTCTGTATATTGCAAAATATTTTGTTCATTTACACTTTATAACTTTAACCTTAATGCCTTAATATTGTGTGTGAATTAGCTTTAACTATTTTAATCTCTGATACTTAGTGGTTTAATTATTGTAATGCAGTGTTTCATTATGTGTTATATGTGTGTTCCAGTCATTTTTATTTTCTATTATTACATAGGTGTTGGACACAAAGAATCAGAAACACACATTAGTTCCAATTAAGCTCATGTATTGCTCATATCTATACACAAGAATATAGTCAACTAATGGTCAGTGCTAAATTAGCATTAGATAAGAGTTAATGGAATTCAAAAGAGGCTGAACTTGGACCGCTTATGGGAATATAACAACTTCATGCTAATTCCTCTCTTGACTCCACCTCCAGGCTCTACCTCTCCTCCTACAATAGGGTAACAAAACCTTTTAGAAGTAAATAAATAAATAAATAATGAAACTTTGAAAACTTATTGAAGAATAAAGGCCATAGATATTTTCAGATGAAATAGAAATGGAACTGCTCAACTCAATCTTGGAAACAAAAAGTGGCTTAAGAGAAGGATGATAAAGAGATATCATAGGCTACTTTGAAAGAACATATACATCAAAAACCTGAAGAAACATAATTTAGTAAAAGTATTTATACCTATTCTGTCTTTAGTTAAAATCCAAGTGGTATTCAAATTATTTCTGCTGAATATTTGATCCATTTTTGTGAAAATTTGGCAACTAAAATATTTCTTTTGGGTTCCCTACATGGAATGTCCTTGAGGTGATTCATGTGATATTTTCCATTATATTACAACTAGGACTGAATGTACAGGAATGCTGCAGTCTTACTCCCCCTTCAAAGTTTAGGGCAACCATAAATATATGGCAAATATTTGGATGAATGCTAGTTGACAAAAATGTTAGAATTTTCTACATCTAATTGCTGCAATCCCATGGATACACATAATTTGCAGCTGACATCTCTATCAGTAATTTTATTCTTTAGAGTAGAGGTTTTGTAAGTGGTAAAATTAATTAGAACTGCAATAAGGACAGGAATGAAAACTTAATCTCATATTAGGATTCTGTTTATAAGCAGATCTCCAAACTTTGTTCCTTGCAAATTTGAGAAGTGATATTTGAATTATAGCTCTGATGTTAAATGTATTTTTTCTATCTCTCATCTTTCTACTTTTCTATGAGAAATACTCAGCATGAATTGATAAACATATCACTGGAAAAAGATTTATGTGATTATCGGTTGGATGTTAGGGGCAGATGTGGGGTGAGGGAAGGCAGAGAGATTCCTTATTTTAGCAAATAGTTATGTTACTAAATTAGAAGATTTAATCTAATCTCAGCATTAAGCAGTGAGGTATTTAATGTAATCTATGCATGTGATAATAGAAGTCTGTATCTTTAGGAATAGTTCAGCACTTAGACAAAATTATGTGTAAACCAGTTGCTGAGAAAGTAATCCTGCTGAAGACATCTTTACAAAAAATCCCAAACAATCTACACTCTGTAATTAAATTATACTGCTAAGGTTCCATGAGCCGATTTAAGTGTCATCCTTAACATTAGCTTGAAAACATTGCAACTAACAACAACAAATCCATAATGGCCTGGGGAAATTTAGAGGCATAGTTGGTCTCATACTATTCACAGCAGTTGAAATCTTACACTGATCAGAGAGTCTTAATAAGTCTTCTGTGAAAATAAAATTTCTGCACAGTTGCCCTGTTACTGAGACATCTTCATCAGTAAACCTATTAAATATCTGGCAGAATAATGTTGATTTATATTCAAGGCACTAAGAAACCTTCTTTTATTACATTTATCATAGAAAAAGTTGCCTCTCAAATAGAAACATGCTGCAAAAATAAAAAGAAAGTAGTGCCAACAGTATGGGAAGATTTTGGTGTTTGGATAGTGGGAACTTTATCTCAAAAATATTTCAAAGTAGTAATAGTATAGCGAAATACTAGTATTACAATTCATGACTGACTTAAATATTCCACATATATCCAAGTTATACCACTCAGATTCCTGTTATCCTGATCATTTAAGAGAAGCAGGCAAGCTATTTGAAAGATCTAAAATATATGTCTCCATGAGGTCGCTTTCAGTTTTATGGAAATACTCCAGAACAAATGTTGAATTGCCCATTGCCCAGGGCTTTTTAGAAAGTCTTTTCAAGTATTCATTCATCACTGAAGTATCAAGGCTGGCATAGCACTGCTCTTTGCAACTGGAAATAGAACATTTGTTTAGAACCTACATCGTAATATCTGAGTAAAGTTATTATATGCAGTATGAATCATCTTCACCCTGATTTGAAGCATCAGTTCCATTAAAATTATTAAAATAAATTGAATAGTATTACATTTTTCATACATATCCTGACTCCAATAATCTGAAGAATCTATTCAATTCTGAGATCAAAGCAGATGCTTTTGAATCAAATTTCTAAATAGGCATCATATTTTTGCATATGCCTATCTAAGGTTAGATATATATATATATATATTCCATGCACAGCATTCATGTACTACACAGCATAATCGAGTTAACAATTCCCAGTTGTCTCAAGATACTATGGACCCAAGAAGCAAGTAAATAATAGTAGATGGTGTATGGTTGAGTCAATAATACCTTTATATATCCTTTTATAAACTGCTGTTCTTTGATTACATATCAGGAGAAAGTTTGCTAATCATCTCACCAAAAGCTTATGATACAAATAGCTAGAACATTGCCAAAGTAGCCACTTGATTTGTTTATGCAGACTGGCATTCTTAAATATAAAAAGCAATATTTATTTTGTGTATTTAGAATCAGGTATATTTTGTTACTTACACTACAATAAAAAATCATAGCTCTTTGTAATTCATTATAAATAACTTTATCTCAACTTTCTGAAATGTAAGTTCATTTAATGATAATAATATCAAGCTTATTAAAAAAGAAAGTAAACAAAACCCCAACTAACATAATTCTCAATAAGCAAAAAATAAAAAATAAAAATAAACAAGCTTTGAAGAAATATAAAACACAAATGCTGACAGTTTTATTGCAGATTTCAGAATATTTTGAAAAAAGGATAAATCTGCATCTTCTCTGCAGTATGTGAGCTGCAAATTTAATTTATAATACCCATTACACAAAAATAGGCAGATTCTTTGGATATTCTGGGCATATCTAATTGAGTGGCCATTTGGCATATCTCAGTTTAATAAACTGAAATGAACAATATTTATGTCCACCTGTTTCTCTTTTCCTTTTTACTTATTTGAATGTTACTTTTAGCCAGAAAGCTTTCTAGACCAATGGTCTTACCATAATCACATGAAATCTTAATTGTATTTGATATTGGTTAAAAATCCTGTAGATAATGTGACAGATATTGCCTTATTTATTTTATTTTATTTAAAAAATATAACTTCCAATATATTTATTTTGAAAAATGCTTCCAGATTCAATACAGATTGTATCAGTGTTCTTGGAAAAGAAGGCTGGTGGATGGCTACAACTCCATACTTTGAAATTACAGCTTCTTAAACATAAAAGAAACAAATGTAAGGAGCTATTAGGAGCCACCCAAAGTTATAAGTTATAAATATAAATAAATATAAATATAAATATAAATAAATATAAATATAAATATTATAAATGAATGAGGAAGGAAGGAAGGAAGGAAGGAAGGAAGGAAGGAAGGAAGGAAGGAAGGAAGGAAGGAAGGAAGGAAGGAAGGAAGGAAGGAAATATGTGGCATGTCCACTACTGCCACATGATATATTTTGAAGTGAATGCTATGTGATTAATGAATAGTATTTGTTACAAAACTCAGCCAAAATTAATTGAGAGAGGAATTAGTCTTGATATAAGTCCTGGACACTAATTGCTGCTGGAAGGGAGAAAAAAGACCAACAACAATATCTCAGCTTTGAGTAGCACGGTATATGTCAGATATAATATCCCAAATTGTTGCAATAAATAATAATAGTTTCTTAATTGTCCTGAAAATAATCATAGAACAAGTTGTGGATGTATGTGTGTGTTTTAAAGGTGCACATCTGCTATGTAGGATGTTTGCTGCTATCGCAAGACTTAAGAGCACACAAATATGTTGCTTTGTTTTTAACATCTTTTGCCAAGCATAGTTACTGACCTGTTTGGTTTAGTGTAGGGGAAAAAAAGGATGCAAAATAAAAATAAAATGCAATTTGTGCACTCTGAGGCTCAGGAACATGCTGCAACTGCATGTAGATATGCACTGATAAACCTCCATCTTTTTTTTTAAGATTCGACAGTCACTGAGGTCAGGTTTTCAGTAAATCATGTTCTTCCTGAGAGACCTACCCAGATTCAGTAGCTAACCTTCTTACTCTTTCTCTTGCTGAACAGATTTCAGTTTTATTTTTCTTTCTCAGTTCCAAACTGAGCAATGTTCTCAACTTATTGAATTGATAAACAGACTGTAAAATGTTTATGGTATGGTTGTTTGAAGATAAAAGGCATAAATTGCCACTATAATGCTTAACGTTTTAAGAAACATTTCTTAGAGCATTTTTGCTGCTGCAAAAATAAAGTAGATTTGTTTATCACATATATATTTTAGTGTAATTAAATGTTTGAATAGTCTCACCATGGAAGCAAGTAATTTTCATATTTGTTATCATTTTTTACAGATCATTTTTTCAGAGAAATAGAAACAATTTCAGAGTACACATTAATTGTATAAAAAAGAACAAAAATAAGAAGAAAGAAAGAAAGAAAGAAAGAAAGAAAGAAAGAAAGAAAGAAAGACTTCATTTTAAAAATAGCCTTTATATGCCATATTAACTTTATAATGAATCCATTTTAATACTTTGGAAAGAGGAAACTATTTGTCATTTCTGGCAAATATAGTATTTTTAAAATTAACACAAGTTGAGTCTACATCGCTTAAAATTAAGACAAATCCATCTCTTTCATAAATCTTTTACATCTACAATTAATTAATGTGCAAGGAAGTGTACATTTTAATTATATTTCTGCTCTTAGTATTTTGCAAAAAACAAAAAAACAAAATATAGACTAATTTGATAAAAATGAAGTATTATTCAAAGGCTAGAGTAATCATGTAAATTTTATATGCAAGTGTTTCAAGCATCTAAAATAAACTACAATTTCTTCTATTATGAAGATTGAAAAAACTGTTTCTCCCCAAGGATATCTGGAATCATGAAATTATATTGTCAGTATTATTATACCATTGATATTAACATGTACTGGAAACTTTCATTATTGCAAAGGACTCTTTATGGGTCTTGAAGATGGATCTAAAATTGCAACATGTGTCAGCATGGGTGGAATATTATGCTTGTCAGAAGTTTTTTTACCACTTTTGGTCTGAAATAGCTACACTGTTCATTGCTCATTGAGCCCATTTCAGTGAGCTCACTACTGATATTGTGTGTGTGTGTGTGTGTGTGTGTGTGAATATATGCATATGTGTATGTGGAGATAGGGAGTAGAAATAGTGTACATGTTCTCTCTCCCTGTCTCTCTCTCTCACACACACACACAGCACACACACAAACAAACAAACACACAAATACATAGACAGAAATATACTGCTGTATAATTCTAAAATATACTATATACTATATATGCTTGCTTGAGAAAAAAGTATTCAAACTTGTATAAATAATAAAGTCACAATTCAGATTTATAAGAAACTCACTGGACCACTTTTCTACCATGTAGTTTAATATTGTTTTATAAAGAAACCTTGCATGAATGAATGTAGCTTTCCTTTCTTTAACCTTTTTTAGCCCTTTGATTAAGAACAAAACAACACCAATAAAACATACTGTTTCATAGTCAAATAACCAAAAGATGTATTTAGTGCAGTAAATGAGTAATGAAACATAGAAGCTGTCCACAGGTGGAATTGCAGCCTTTCATTTGTGTTGCACATCAGTTGTTATCCAGAAGTATACTGCTGTTACTACACTGGAGATAATATGGCTTTTCTTTTTTCCATTTGCTTTTAAAAGCTATCTATGCTGACCATTACATTTTGAAGTAATGAATTTTCTAGCTTACTAAGTGGTAGTTTGCTAGATGCCAAAAAGTAGATGAAGAAGAACTTCCTGTTTTCTTTTCCAAATTTTTAACTATTCAGTTATGTAAACTTTGATTTCTGATAATATGCAAAATGAAATACTTTTCATTACTGTAATCACTTTTTCTTCATCTCCATGTCTCTTTTTTAATGTAATGAAGTAATCTTATTGTGACTATTTTTCTTTATAGAACGAAATATAGTTCAACTACTTTTATTATCCTATTCTGGACATTCTTTTTTGTCACAACCTGCCCATTCAGAGAGTTGTCAGATATGAGATGGGCAGCAAATAAATTTCATAAACAAACAAACAAACAAACAAACAAACAAACAAACAAGTGTTTATTAATTTGTCAGAAGAACCCATTTGGACATAGAAAAATATCAGAAATAAAGTTAAATAAAGAAAACTGTGACCTCTAATTATTGATTATAGTTGTATAATTCCAGTTCTGGTTCAACTAATTAAAATTATTGTCTTAAATAAGGATTCAAATCTACACTGTTTTCTGTAGGTGACTAATAAATTAGAGCACAGCTTCTGGATGAGATGTTTTGAGTCAAGCAGAGCTATCAAAGGAAAATACATCGTGTACCTATTTTTTTCCATATTTAATTATTTGTGTTACATCATTTTCTTTAATAAGCATGTGACCTGCTTAATCCTATCAAATAACATGCATATCCTTTGTTCATTCTTATTTAAGGCATGCATCAGAGTATATTTATTTATTAATTGAATAAATATTACTGATCCAGCAGTCAATGGTGGAACCAGGCTACTTGGCCTCCAGAGGGCTAGGGTGGCAATAGCAATAGCACTTAAACTTATATACTACTCTATAGTGCTTTATAGCACTCTCTGAGCAGTTTACAAATGTCAGCATATTGCCCCCAACAATCTGGATCCTCATTTTACCATCCTGGGAAGAATGGAAGGCTGAGTCAACCTTGAACCAGTCAGGATTGAATTCCTGGCAGTGGGCAGAGTTAGCCTGCAATACTGCATTCTAACCATTGTGCCACCACAGCTCCTATGAATGGTCTATTGAAGCTCAAGGTAGCAACACGGCAGCATGGCAAACAGTAAAACAATCACAAACTTCACTCCCTTGGGAGTCACAAGGTTTTGGGACATATTTCTATATATTAGCCTATCTGAGCTACCTTAATTAAACAAATGTTGTCCTATCATGCACCATTTCACTTAGTTAATGGTAATGAAAATGAGAGTTTCAACAGTATATATATAGATGGATTAAACGTGAAAAGTTAATATGGTTACTATCTGTGTTTTTAATAATTTTCTTCTCATGTTATATTAAAGATTACAATATGAAGAATCCATCATGAGGCAGTCAAGTTTTAGAGTGTTGGGTTGTACATTTCAGCATTTGATTACAGATTACATGTGTATTAAAACACCCTTCATATTTTATTTTTTAAAAAATAGATATAAATGTTAAGATATATAGAGAATGTAAAAATGTAAAGGCTGGTTCACACTGGTAGAATCTGGTCTATATATCAGTAATTGCAATATAAGGTTTATCCAATGAGAGGGATTAATATCTCCATACGTTTCACACTTAAGTATGGGTTTTACTTTTATAGCCTTGATATTTTGTACCATGAAAATGTAGAAGATAAGTGAGACTATAATGTTTTATCTGACAGTTGCTGCTCTTATCCTAAAATCAGAGTTGTCTGCTATGAATATTGAATAGGAAAAGTGAACATAAAAACTGAAATGGCTATTTTATTACATTTTGTCAGATCCATGATGCAAATGGTACTGGATGAAGGCAAATCTCTGTTTTTTTGCTAATAGAAGTCCTCAATTCTACTTTTGAAGAGGGAGAGTTAAAGAACTGGTTTCTAAGTAAATCTGTTCTTGGTCACATTTTTTTAAAAAAAGTTGTACTAAAAATGAAAGTCATCTATAAATGTAAATACTTGCAGTTCTTTTTGTTGTTGGAATCTTTGGTCATTTCATGACACAATTGTGTTGAATGAAGTTAAAGGTGATATAAAGTCTCTTCCTTTAAAAAGTAATCTTAAGTATATGAAAGCTAAGGAAAGAAAAGTAGAATAGAATAGAATAGAATAGAATAGAATAGAATAGAATGGGACCTTGGAGGTCCAGTCCCCTGCTCAAGCAGGAGAACCTATACCATCTCAGAGAAGTGACTGTACTATAACAAATTGTTGATTAGATAGGAAATGACATATAAATAATGCAATTGACTACATAATAGAGATATGACTCTAGATTAACTATACAGATATTATCTAGTTCATTCTGATTTTGACTCTGAAAAGAAAATAATATTTTATTTTGCCCAAAATATAAGAGGTCCACACTAACCAAGAAAGGGCTCTTATTTTCCTTGAAGCATTTGTTGTTATTCTTGGATTTAAAAGTCACTCCATAAAGACAAGAATGTGTATTTCTGTAGATTTCTGTAGATTTTCTGAGCTTTTTCCTAGCTAGGACCTGAAAATGTGATACAGATTTAAGAAAAGTAATAATTATAAAATGATAATTTCTCTTTATATCTAAAACTTTGCCGCTTCTGAAACATTTTTTTGCTTGGATGTTTTGGGATGATATAATTATCATGATCCTCTGTTGCAGACACTCTTCCCTTGTAAGTCCTTGCTTTAAGAAGAAGCTGAAGAGCAGTTAAAGCAGTTAATGAAGACACCTCCTTGATTAAGTTACACAGAAATTTGCCAAGCCTATTTACTCAATTCTCTTGGGAACTTGGAATGCAAACCAGATGGTCTCTGATGGCGTATTCAGAATGAGATGCTAGTATCATTCTTGATTCCTTCCTCCTAATTTGTACCTCAGGTGCTATTATTAAGGCTCAGTTTTCTAAGCTTTGACACTGATACACAGCATGTGATTGTCTAGACTTTGCTGAACTACACCTCTATCCCTCAGTACTGCCATGCTGGCTGGGTTACTGCTGGGAATATAGTTCAATAACATTTAGATGGTCCCATGTCATGCACTGGAGTATCTGTTATACATCCTGTTTAATTTCTCATTAGCATTTCTGAAGATACTATCTCTAGTTCATTATTGAAGACATTAGGCCAGAGGATTAAAGATGTTGTCTTACCCATTTCTGATTAGTTCCTCCATTTAGAACAAGCTGGACTATTATTCCTTAATATAGCCCTTCCTTTCATTAATTGTTTTTAATAGCTTTCTGTATTTTTATTAATCAAAGGTTTTCCCCCCTTTACTTTGGCACACAGTAAATGAAAAACAAAACAAAATTAAAAACAAAACAGACATTTGGTGTCCCACTTTTCAAAACCTTTTTACATTACTTAACTGCCTAATCGTCCTATTCTTCATGCTTGGAAAATTCCCAAATAATATGTAATTAATATATCTCTTTTAAAAGACATACCGTTCCCATTTAGGACTTAAAACAACTTGGAGATACATTATAATCCTATTTAAACATAAAAGTGGACGCCCTCTTCTACATCAATGTGCTCTTGGTAATCTCCACAAGAACCTGAAAAGGATGAGTAAAGGATTAGAGGCTAAGACAGTTAATGGGAATAAAACTTCACCAAAACAATATAAGCTACTTCTAATCACAGTCCTCACCTTGATCATAAGAGTTATCATGTGATTCTTTAAGTTAAGCAGTTCATCATTGTCTTATGATGAAAAACATGAAGAGAATAATAATCTTGCAAAAAGTATGCAAGACTGTTGGAAACAGAGAATGAGTATGGTATTTGATTTATCATTATACAAAATAATGGTTTTATTTATATTTATTCAGGTTTCCTAAGAACTAGACAAAAAGAAATTGGTTAAACATGCTGCAGAAAAGTTTTGCCATCATTGAGCCAAGGGGCAGGGAATCTCTATATACTGTGTACTGTTTGCATATTTGTTATTTGGAAAACAATTAAAGAGTATATTCAATATTAGAAAATCCTGCTTATATAATACCACCCCCCCCATACAGTTGTTGCAGAGGTTTCATTTGTCTCACCTCTGCACTTTGTGAGCCCGATAATTTCAAACTACAGCATCTGCTCTACAGAAAGTATCAACAATGAGATGCCGCTTTTTTTTTTAAACAAGGGAGTCAGTAAAAATCATTTGTTATCTGCTAAAGCCTTATAAGGGCCTGCCTAAATATTTGCTATCAATATTTTGGCATGATTGAATAACATAAAAGATTAATCTTTCTTGGGAAGAGACTCAAAGGTATGGAAAGTTCATTCATGCTCCATTCAGATGTGCATTTGATGGCAATTAGAGCAAGAAAACGGACAAATAAAGATTATAATGCCGAAGAGGTAGATAGAATGCTGTATGTCAGATACCCTAGGTTCAAACCGTGTAAGTCTTCCTTCATCATAAGCAACACCTTGATGTTTTTCTAGTAGAAAACATAGTGATTTTTTTCTCCTTTTTAACAAGGAAGCCACATACTCCCTATAATCAGCTTCAATAGCAACTCTTTTTGTGATAATCTGAACCAACTCAGTTATGAACTGATATATTCTAATATTTTGACTCAAGCATAATGCAACCGTTTAAAGCTTTGCAAATTCACATTTTTTTTCTGTTAGAGCTCACAATCGGAATGATCTTAAAACCAATCTGAGCTGATTTCAATTTATCATTTTAGTAACTAAACCTATTCTAATCTCAATATGGAGATTCTATCAGGAATATAGTATTGTTTTCATTTTTTCCCCTTTTAATGACAGGTCCACCTTATATTTTGCATGCTATGTACTTCAAAACCTAATTTAAAAAGAAAAAGAAAAATCCTACATTACCAATCATTTTCAACATTGCCCAGAAGTTAAAACTTGCTTTCCTAAAGAAGTACATTTATTTAAGCAACTTAAATCCACAGATTTCATTATTTGAAATCCTCATTGTTTCCTGCTATTCACTTGAGCTGGAACTCTCACATGTCTGTTGCATTGATAGGCATAACGGTGGTCTCAATGGAGATTTCAGTTATAATCAAAGCTCTGAGATTAGCATAGCATTGCTATATGACCATTTACTCTCAAGGGTCTTCTCTTAAAGTTTCAATGATAGTCTATGTTAAATTGTTCAATGGGAAATGAGAAAAGCTTTTTGGCAGTTGAGTAATCAAGCCAGGATAAACATGCTGGCTCCAGGTAAAGGGCACTAAATCCGTGTGAATAGTATTATCTGTAGCAGTGTGATATGAGATGCAAATATATGCTCAATTTAAAAAGAGCTCTGCATTCTGATAAACTAACCAATGTAATGTAATCTCCACTCACCAGCACCATGTGTAACGTAATCTTGACTCACCAGCATCATACAGGTTTGCCAATCACCATTGTTCCAATGAGAAGAAAAGATGGGAATGGAGTTATCTTTGCTGATTGTTCACAGAGAAGATTATTATTCTGAAGCCAGCTTTCTCATTAATTGTTCTAAATGCAGCACCATCATTCACACCTGCAACACAATGGTCAAACTATGTATCCATTGAAGCTTTAACTGAAGAACATTTTTAAATGAGGTTTCCTCCCACCCTATCTGAGTTTCAGAGATTGTCACCTCATTTTTTCATATATGGTCATGTGTAAGTGCTAAAAATTTTTGCTCCTGCAGAAGTTAATGTATGAAGGGAAAAGAGGGAAAAATCAAAATAAGAAAGCATGTCAGCAAAGAATTATATCTTTTTACATATGCTTGTACTTTCTGTCAGTAAACCTCTCTTGTATGTACAATTTTGTCTATCTTCTTATGTCTCAGGTACAAGAATAGATAGCTTCACTTGATGCATTTTTAAAAGAATTACAAAATCTTTAATGTCAGTCTATTCAAGCAGATGAGATAATGCTCTGCATTCAATGAAACCAATGAATACTGTGCAAAATGTTAAAAAAGTTATATGAAACAACAGAATAAAAACAATGTTTCATATCTGAAGTCTTTGCATGATATTGGTGCTTTGTGTGTCTTTCTACTTTCATGGTCAAATATGCAAGTATTTTCATTATCTTTTAAACAACCTGCCAAAGAATCATTGTTTGACTATTTTTAGAAGTAGATTGCCAGAAAAAGGAAGAAAAAAAATGTTTTTTCTCATCTTATCTATATAAATAAAAATGTAAATGTCTTTGAAATTTTGACACAATGTTGCATTCGAATACGCGCGTGTTTTTATATACCTATATTATATAGATGTCACACCTGTGACAGGTAAAAACATGCTTTTTTGAAAAACAGCACCATCTGTTGGATGTAAAAGCAACACAAACGTGCATTTTCTCTTTTCTTTCTTTTCCATTTAACCAGACTGAGCCACAGCAACGCGTGGCTGGGTACAGCTAGTCTCAAATATAAGTAGCTTTGATTTATTTTGATATATAGGGAGAGAGGGAGGAAAGAAAGAAGGATTCTCAAAAGTTAATTTGTATTAAGTTGCAGCAAGCCACCGAACAAAGACTGTAAATTATAACAATTTTCCTAGTTCCTTCTATAAAATGCATTTATTATTTTACCTTTTTGTTCCCAGTCTTTCTTTATTTTGTGAACCTTTACCTTTGTTGTTGCTATCATTCTTTCTTGGCTCTGAACTTTATGTATTTTCTTTCCTCATCAAAATGTTCATTTAACTTTATCCTGATTGCAAGGAATTTGCCCAAACTGTCACAGTGTTCTGCTTGTGCTATTTCCTAATCTACAAAGTGTAACTTCAGGCATGCTGTCTTTCCCTTAGCATATCCTCAGTGCAAAGGCATATCTAATAACCTTGCTCATGCCCTCTGGGTTTTATGCATCTGGAATCAAATGAACAGAGGGAGATATTTTCAAGTCTATTTCAAGTCCATTGAAACAATGATAAAAATCCACAATATCTTTCTGTTTTGAAAGAGAAGTTTTTAAATCTTCCTTAAATCTTATCTTTCCACGTTAATCAATATGCACTTTGGTAATAGTGTTGATTTCCTATTATGCTCTGAATTTTTTAATGTACATTACCTTTAAGGTGTGCAATTCCAAGAACTTGTACAGACACACTGAATTAATCAGATCCTGCTGATTTTCATTCTCACATTTTGCAGCTGGCACCACTTCACCCAGTAGAAAAAGAAAACATGATCTTATTAGAGTCTCTAGACTTGTTCAAAGCCCAGGCCTTTTAATAGTAAATCTCATTAGAAACTCTTCCAAATATGGTATCCATACCAAATCTCTTTAATTCCTTTCATCCAATCCTCTTACTTCCAAATTCGGCAGAAATATATTTATGAGAGATTAGCAGTGCAATGAAAAGTAACCTTAGCTGATAAGAAAATCATTCTTTTTCAGCCTGCCTGTGTGCACGAACATAAACATTTTCCTTTGGTAAATGATATGAAAGCAAACTGAGTGATTATGCTAACCTGCTGTTTAAAGTGAACAATTCTGAACTGTACACTAGACTATAGTATATTCTATATACTATTCTAGAGCATAAATATTCATTCGGGGGTATGATGGCCCTGCAGTTAAAGATGCTGAACTTGTCAGCTGGCAAGCTCACAGCCCAGGTTTGAGACCCGAGCATTGTGTGATGGGGTGAGCTCCCATTACTTGCCCCAGATCCTGCCAATCTAGCAGTTCGAAAGCATGCAAATGCAAGTAGATAAATAGGTACCACTTGAGTGGGAAGGCAATAGTGTTCCATGCGCCTCGATGTACAGTCATACCAAGTGTCTTCAGATAATGCTGCCTCCCTTGGCTAAGAAACAGAGATGAGCACCGCCTCATAGAGTTGGACATGACTGGACAGGAGAACCCTTTACGTTTACCTATATATTCATTTATGTGCAAAGTGATTTTGCAAACAACTTATAAAAAATGAAGGTTAAATTATGCTTAAATATTTGAATAGCTTCCAAATATTTAAGCATATTGCCAAAATGAGATGAGATGAGATGAGATTGAGATGAGATTGGATGGGATAGTAGATTTGATTCCAGGAAAGTAGATATAGAATTTCTGCCCCAAAACAAACGTTCCCTAGGGAGAAGCATGAGAACATAGACCTCAAGTTACAACAATAATGCAGACTATGCATCATGGTCATGACTCTACTTAAAATCTCTTGTACATGGTGATCATGTGGTCTCTCATCTTCTTTAATTCTCCTCCAAATCTTTCAGGTAAACTCCATGGCTTCTCTGCAACACTGGTTCCACCACTGGAGCTACTGGTGGGATCACTGGAAATGCTACATTTTGCACCTGTTGCACTAGCTTAAGTATTATTGCTGTCTTATCCACAATTTAATCTCTATTCCATCTTGACACCTTAGCACAGCATCCATTGTTCCTTGGTCTGCTGCCATTCCTGTTTGGGTATCAGTTGCCATCTGATGAGTCTGAGAAGATGAATGTCAATGGCAAACAGCAGACTCACATGAAAAGAGTTCAATTAGCTGTTTTATTATTCAAGCTTATAGTCAGGTGGTTATCAGACTGATGATTTGTACCTGAGTAAGATAAGGCTCGATGGCATTCAATGGGGGTCAGAATTGACCCTCTTGTGCCTATGTAGGGATTCCAGGTAAATTTCCTGTTTGAATCCTCCCCCTGACCCAGTCAGTTTCTATCCTACAGATTTTCAGCAAAACTACAGTAAAACATTGTCACATGACTGAGGAACACTGTAAATGGCCATAAATGAGGTGCAGTTGCCAAGCATACAAATTTACTCACATAACCGGGGAAAGGATAACCATCAGTACTTTGAATACAGTATAAGTATCCTCTTCCCCGGTAAGTCTGTTGGAACTCTGAATGGTCACAAGCAATCTGTTGAAAGTCAAGGTATACCTCTATTTGAAAACATAGAATTCTATAAGTAACTCTGGGCTGACAAGATTAATTTTGCTTTGCAACTTAGTTTTACAAAATGAGGAATCTTCACATGATAATTTATTTGTATTTTTGTTTCTACTAGTAAAAGTATTTACAGTATTTGTGTTCACAGATATTTTTTAAAAATATATAACCCCAATATAGAAATTTCTGCAATAACGCTGATACAGGTTTTTTTTAGTTTTGAGTTGTATTCTCCTTTGTACAACCAGAAATGTGAAGATTTTGATGAGCATGATATAGATGTGCAACTTTTCCTATATGTTAGGGAACTACAGTACAGTAACTTTGTATTAAAAAAATGGATAGACTACATAAACTACATTTAACATCTAGCTCTACATAATGACAATTACCTTTTGAATAGCAACAATGCAAATTTTCATATGAGGATCCAAGTGTAGAAATCCATATGTGATGATTGCCCTTAGTCCCTGCCAGGAAGATGCTGTTGGTTTTTTTGGAAATGTCTAAACCATTTGCACACAGTGCATACAATGTTCCCTGATATTTGCTTTGACAACTTTTTGTATCTTCTAATGCCCACATCATGGTTCATGGTTCCTTTTTCCCCCTCTTCATTTAATTTCTATTTTTTGGGACAATTATGCAATATAAAAGCTGATGCAGCTTCAAAATTTGTAGTTTCCACCATTTCAGTTCTCTTTTGATCTTGAGTGTCACATTTTCTAATCCTCATGAAAAAGGAAACTGGGAAGGAGAAAGACCTAGAGAATCTGCCATTATGTGTATCAGGGTTGCTTAGATGCAGAACAGAGCAAGTTCACATCGGTCAGCACTAATTTGATTTTGCATTAACAGGCATAAACTCATGCAACTAATATGCATGTATACAAGTTAGCTGAATGAGATTATTGTATTTATCTGCTTTTTCTTTTTAGTTATTGATAAGCTTTAAAGGTGCAATTTCTGATTATCAAAATCTTTCCTATGGAAATCATATTTTGAAAGATGTTAATCTCATGTCAGAAGCCCAAACTTTCAAACTTAGCAGCAACATCTTTTCTTTGATACACAACTAATAGTAAGAAAACATAAGTGCAGAACAATGGCTGTCATTACATCCACAAAGAAAATGTAAATAAATATATCACTGTTACTATTGTGAGATAGAGATTTGACCCTCTATTTCCCTTTGACAAGGATCTTAGGTAATCATTGGCTTGGCTCCAGTCATTATCCTCACTGGCTCCTCAGTCATTAAGTAAAGCAGTTGTTAAATGAAACCACAACTGTGGTTATGGTTTTCAGCATATGATCTTAATTTAGCTTCCCTCTGCTTTACAGACCTGCAAAGGTGGTTAATGTGAAGATTGTAAAGTTATGTTATCACCATCATAACTGTGAACAGTCCCTAATTGAGGCAGTTGCTAAGCAAGTTTTATTTGTACCTTATCAAGTTTGAAAATGATCATCTGGACAGGTTTCACATGATCTGTAAAAAATGTAAGTCCTTCTCAGCTGTAGCTCCTTAATCCAAGCTCATTTTCAAAAAAATAGAAGAAATTAATAGATATATGTAATGACTGAAATTTGAAACCAAAGGTTATTGAAGGAGTTATTCATGAATTTTGAATGGAAATAAAGAATTAACACCCTCAGATTTACCAAGTTTTGGTAAACTAAGCAGTGATCTGAGATATTTTGCATTGGGAAATATAAGAATATATTTTACTGTGGAATGTTCCTCTTCAGTGTTATATGACTTCTCTGGTTTTTAAAGGTGTTTCATACCTCAAGAACAATTAGATTTTATACAACTGTTAAAAAATGGTAATACTTCTGGCCCAGATTGCTTTTCAGTAGAATGGCATACGGCATTTGCAGGTTTATTGGATCCTATATTTTGGAATTATATAAAGACTCTTTTTAAGACTGGTAAATTGTCACCTTCATTTTATGAGGCATAAAACTGGTAAAGAATAACAAATTTTGTGCTAGGTGTAGGCCTATCTTATTAATTAATGTGGCTTCTAAGATCTTAATGACTAGGTGGTTGCAGAAGGTCTTACCATATATAAAACACAGTTCTCACTCAGGCATCAGATAATTTATAGTTATTAATTGATATACTGGTTGTAGCTAATGACAGAATGAAGTCTGTGGATTGAAATTCATTATTTGAACTCTGGAATCAGTTATAACAAAATAAATGATTTCAGGTTTTTTTAAGTTACAACATGATATTGCAGACTCTTTGGGGTTACAGTGTGGCATTCAGCAGGACTAGGTATTTTTACCCTTGCTATTTAATTTATCATTGAACTTGAAAGCTAGCATCTTATGGCAGTTTTAAGGTAGTAGTAGTAGTAGTAGTAGTAATAGTAGTAATAATAATAATAATAATAATAATAATAATAATAATAATAATAATAATAATAATAATAATAATAATAATACAGTTGGAAGGGACCTTGGAGGTCATCTAGTCCAACCCCTTGCTCAGCCAGGAAACCCTATACCATTTTTGACAAATGGCTGTCCAGTCTCTTCTTAAAAACTTCCAGTGTTGGAGCATTCACCGCTTCTGGGGGCAGGTTGTTCCACTGGTTAATTGTTCTAACTGTTAGGAAGTTTCTCCTTAGTTCTAGATTGCTTCTCTCCTGGATTAGTTTCTATTCATTGCTTCTTGTCCTGCCTTATTTTGGGAAGCCAGACCACTGTTAATTGTTCTAGGAAAATTTCTCCTTAGTTCTAGGTTGCTCGTCTCCTTGATTAGTTTCAAGGAAAAAATAAAGTCCATATGCCTTTTGAAAGAACACCTATGGGATTTCCATTCATTAGTTTCCATCCATTCTGTTTATAAAATTAATAGGAATAAATCTCATTTATTTCCCCTGGGTTCTAACAATACAATTAAGAATTTAATTTTGTGATTTCTTCTGATTAAATGACATGTTTGGGACTTTAAAATATTTCTGAGTATGCAGAAATAAATACTGTACATTGAATCTTTTAGAAGATATTGAATTGGATGGTAATACATAGGAGAAAGTTTTTTAAAGCTTGTGGGCAAAATTAATACCATTAAAATGAATATTATCCCCATCTGATTTATGTCCTTATAGGTACTCCTTAATACCAACTAAATGTTACCTTAAGATTGATAGGTCACTTAGGAAATTTATCTTGGACTGAGGACCATTAAGGTTTTCATTGCTAAATTAAGACTACAATTCGAATCAGGTGGCTTTAATTTATATGATTTGCAAAAATATTATTGGTTTAATCATGCATTAGACACCAACATATGAAATACAATATTACCTTGTCTGATTGTATAGGAAAGTTATTGACTATTTCCTTATGATTATGCTATATTCTTGGAACAATGTATAGTATTTTTTTTCAGAGTCAACCAGTGAGAATTTTTTGAGCCATATAGGGACGTAGATTTGTTCTGATATCGACTTATGAATTATTGCTATTTGGAAAAAAATACACTTTGAAAATAGATAGTAAATTTATATTGGGCAAATCTGGGATTATGTTTTTAAAACAAATTAAAACAATTTTAAAACAATTGTTATGTAAATATTATTTTATTTTTTTCCACCTTCAGTTTGAATTTGATCTCCCCAATGCATAACAATGATAGTGTCTTCAACTTAAGCATGCTTTAATTGACCAATATGGTTGTCTCAATAAGGTGGTTTCTTATTCAATGAGAAAAGTAAAGCTTACAATAAATCTTTATCTAAAGCTTAATGGTGCTTTTAAGGTTGACATTTCTTATGCATATTATTTTATCTCTTAACTAGTCAAGATTTTCTGGGAAATGTAAAATATATGGAAACTGTAGTCAATTGAAACCATCAAAATACAATGAGGAGTTCTAACTCAATTTTTGGGGAACTCAAATCTGCTGACTAACTCAAATTTGAATCTGAAAGGTATGAATGATTATATGTTTATATGAATGTTCAGGAAGTAAAAGTAAGTTTTGAATTTTAATTTGCTTTTGTGTGTCCAAGTCTCTGGATGAAATTTTCAGTCCTCAGTATGACAGTTCAAAACACATAACAAGGACAATAAGGTGCCACAGAACTCTTATCTGTTTTGAGTACAATAAACTTACATGGTGGCTTGTTTGGAAATCTTTTGAAAATAAGAGATGCTGTAAAAATATTTATGGATAATTTAACAAAAATGGCACTTATAATTGGGGAGATCCTTATTTATTTAAAATTTATATATTTTACAGAACCATTCCTTACAGATCTATTAAAGTCATTTTTATTTGTATTTGCATTATAAAAATATTGGTTATGTTTTTATTTCCACATGCATACAACACTATATATAGTGCTGGCTTAGTTGCTATAGGTGGGTTGGTTGGCTGTGTAGGGATTGGTTGGTTGGTTGGCTGTGTAGGGGTTATTCTTTGCTGATTGTTCAGCTGTTTCGTAACATCCTGAGTAGTTGAGGTGCTGGCTGTGTGCCCACTAGTCTTTTGTGTTATAACGACCTGGGTAATGGGTTGTGTGATTACATCCTGAGATCTACTGTAGTGATATCCTGAGTTTTGTGTTGGAACATCCTGGGTGGTTGGCTGTGTCATGGGGCCCTTGTCTTATGAGGTTTCTTTGGAAGACAGCCGCGTTCTTCGGCGGCATATTGACCAGCTGCGTACAAGACTGGACTCTTCCTCTTCTACTCCTGGGTTTTCTCTGGGGGGGAGGGGGATCAGCAGGAGCAAAGGGAAGGCTCGTCTCAGGGTTCCGCAAGTGTGCCCATCAGAAATTCATGGGAACAAGGAACATTGCACCAACCATTACATACTCCAGACAGGGAGAATAACAGGGAGCATCCACATAACACAAACAATACAAGAGAACTGGCATGTAGTCAAGGGAACTGGCCAACTGCTGCAATTGCTTCCAGAAGGAAATCAGTCCCAAGGGGAGCAGTCAGAGAGGCAAATCCTGACTCTGGCACTTCAGGCACAGATCAAGGGGCAATTGGGTATTGGGGCACCACAGAGACCCCAGATAACCCTGCTACAGAGCTTGGGAGTGAGGAACTGTGTTCCCAAGATTGGTCCATTGGGGACTTGGAGAACACCACAGACCCACCAGATGGAGGGTGGGGTTCTGAGGGTTCAGGTAGCCTAGAAGTAGGCAGATTACACAGGAACGCGAGGGAGCAAAGCCCTGGTCTGTATAGCCCGATGGGCAAGCAAGCAGACCAGGCGACAGGAGCCAGGTCACCAGGACCACCAGGGCAACAAAGAGGGGTCAGCCCCACTACATCAAGTGCCCAAGGGAGTCCAGGGTGGTCACAGGGTCCGAGAAGATCGCAACGAAGTAAACGACCTCCACAGTATCTGGAGGAGTTTGTAAGGTTGTTGTCAACCTACAAGTAATGTGGGTGTCGGCCATTATTCCAAAACGATAGCACGGTACCATTAAAGGTGTTATCAGGTAATACCTCCACAGTTCATACACCTAGGAATGAATGAAGTACATGTTCCCTTTAGAAGGTCGCAGTTATATATATATATATATATATCCGAAATTACTTTAAAAATGTGATCCCCAGGTATATCCATGTTCAAAGTCAGTCAATAGACGTGAGCACCAGGGAATAAATAATTTAATAATAATAATTTAGAGATAAAAGTTCTTAAGAATATTAAAAACCTTTAAAATACATAGAAATCAATAAAAGTGCCTAGCTTTCGTCGGCATCCGCTGACATCTTCAGGGCTTAGAATGCTGGTCAATGGGAAAGTCCCTT